>NW_021144107.1:0-58833 GCF_004193775.1 Glycine soja
ACATCCGATTAAAAGTTATTGTCGTTTGAATTTGGTCAGTGCTTCTGTTTTCAAATTCGAGTATCTCGATATTTTACGGGGCTCTATGCGAAATCCAAGTTAAAAGTTATTGTCGTTTGATTTTTCTTAGAGCTTCCCTTTTCAATTATGAGCCTCTCGATATACTACGGGACACAATCGGACACCCGAGTTAAAAGTTATTGTCGTTTGAATTTGCTCAGAGCTTCTGTTTTCAATTACGAGCGTCTCAATATATTACGGGACTCAATCGGACCTCCGAGTAAAAAGTTATTGTCGTTTGAATTTGCTGAGAGCTTCAGTTTTCAATTTCGAGCGTCTCGATATACTTCGGGACACAATCGGACATCTGAGTCAAAAGTTATTGTCGGTTGAATTTGCTCTGTGCTTCTGTTTTCAATTTCGAGCGTCTCGATATATTACGGGACACAATCGGACATCCGAGTAAAAAGTTATTACCGTTTGATTTTTCTCACAGCTTCAGTTTCCAACTTCGAGCGTCTCGATATACTACGGGACACAATCGGACATCCGAGTCAAAAGTTATTGTCGTTTGAATTTGCTTAGTGCTTCTGTTTTCAATTTAGAGCGTCTCGATATTTTACGGGGCTCTATCCGACATCCGAGTTAAAAGTTATTGTCGTTAGATTTTTCTTTGAGCTTCCCATTTCTATTGCGAGCGTCTCGATGTACTATGGGACACAAGTCGACATATGAGTCAAAAGTTATTGTCGTTTCAATTTGCTCAGAGCTTCTGTGTTCAATTACGAGCGTCCCGAGATATTACGAGACTCAATCGGACATCCGAGTAAAAAGTTATTGTCGTTTGAATTTGCTAAGAGATTCAGTTTTTAATTTCGAGCGTCTCGACATATTATGGGACTCAATCGGACATCCGAGTAAAAAGTTATTGTCGTCTGATTTTTCCCAGAGCTTCAATTTTCAATTTCGAGCGTCTCGATATACTACGGGACACAATCGGACATCCGAGTTAA
Organism: Glycine soja; assembly: GCF_004193775.1. NCBI lineage: Eukaryota > Viridiplantae > Streptophyta > Magnoliopsida > Fabales > Fabaceae > Glycine > Glycine soja. The sequence continues at coordinate 1,014 of NW_021144107.1, forward strand.
AATTTATTGTCGTTTGATTTTTCTCAGAGCTTCTGTTTTCAATTTCGAGCGTCTCGACATATTATGGGACACAATCGGACATCCGAGTTAAAATTTATTGTCGTTTGAATTTGCTGAGAGCTTCAGTTTTCAATTTCGAGCGTCTCGATATACTTCGGGACACAATCGGACATCCGAGTAAAAATTTATTGTCGTTGATTTTTCTTCAAGCTTCAGTTTTCAATTTCGAGCGTCTCGATATACTACGGTACAAAATCGGACATCCGAGTAAAATGTTATTGTCGTTTGAATTTGCTCAGAGCTTCTGTTTTCAATTTCAAGCGTCTCGACATATTATGGGACTCAATTGGACATCCGTGTAAAAATTTATCGTTGTTTGATTTTTCTATTAGCTTCTGTTCTGAATTTCGAGCGTCTCGATATATTACGGGACACAATCGGACATCCGAGTCAAAAGATATTGTCGTTTGAATTTGCTCAGAGCTTCCCTTTTCAATAACAAGCGTCTCGATATATTACGGGACACAATCGGACATCCGAGTAAAAAGTTATTGTCGTTTGAATTTGCTCAGAGCTTCTTTTTTCAATTACGAGCGTCTCGATATACTACGGGACTCAATCGGACATCCGAGTAAAAAGTTATTGTCGTCTGATTTTTCCCAGAGCTTCAATTTTCAATTTCGAGCGTCTCGATATACTACGGGACACAATCGGACATCCGAGTTAAAATTTATTGTCGTTTGATTTTTCTCAGAGCTTCTGTTTTCAATTTCGAGCGTCTCGACATATTATGGGACACAATCGGACATCCGAGTTAAAATTTATTGTCGTTTGAATTTGCTGAGAGCTTCAGTTTTCAATTTCGAGCGTCTCGATATACTTCGGGACACAATCGGACATCCGAGTAAAAATTTATTGTCGTTGATTTTTCTTCAAGCTTCAGTTTTCAATTTCGAGCGTCTCGATATACTACGGTACAAAATCGGACATCCGAGTAAAATGTTATTGTCGTTTGAATTTGCTCAGAGCTTCTGTTTTCAATTTCAAGCGTCTCGACATATTATGGGACTCAATTGGACATCCGTGTAAAAATTTATCGTTGTTTGATTTTTCTATTAGCTTCTGTTCTGAATTTCGAGCGTCTCGATATATTACGGGACACAATCGGACATCCGAGTCAAAAGATATTGTCGTTTGAATTTGCTCAGAGCTTCCCTTTTCAATAACAAGCGTCTCGATATATTACGGGACACAATCGGACATCCGAGTCAAAAGTTATTGTCGTTTGAATTTGCTCTGAACTTCTATTTTCAATTACGAGCGTCTCGATTTATTACGGTACTCAATCGGACATTCGAGTAAAAAGTTATTGTCGTTTGATTTTTCTCAGAGCTTCAGTTTTCAATTTCGAGCGTCTCGATATACTATGGGACACAATCGGACATCGGAGTCAAAAGTTATTGTCGTTTGAATTTGCTTAGAGCTTCTGTTTTCAATTTCGAGCGTCTCGATATTTTACGGGGCTCTATCCGACATCCGAATTATAAGTTATTGTCGTTTGATTTTTCTTAGAGCTTCCCTTTTCTATTACGAGCGTCTCGATATACTACGGGACACAAGTCGACATTTGAGTCAAAAGTTATTGTCGTTTGAATCTGCTCAGAGCTTTTGTTTTCAAATTCGAGCGTCTCGATATTTTACGGGGCTCTATCCAACATCCGAGTTAAAATTTATTGTCGTTTGATTTTTCTTATAGCTTCCTTTTTCAAATACGAGCGTCTCGATATACTACGGGACACAATCGGACACCCGAATTAAAAGTTATTGTCGTTTGATTTTTCTCAGAGCTTCAGTTTTCAATTTCGAGCATCTCGATATACTACGGGACAAAATCGGACATCCGAGTAAAAAGTTATTGTCGTTTGAATTTGCTCAGAGCTTCTGTTTTCAATTTCAAGCGTCTCGACATATTATGGGACTCCATTGGACATCCGTGTAAAAATTTATAGTCATTTGATTTTTCTAATAGCTTCTGTTCTGAATTTCGAGCGTCACGATATATTTCGGGACACAATCGGACATCGGAGTAAAAAGTTATAGTCGTTTGAATTTGCTCAGAGCTTCCCTTTTCAATGACGAGCGTCTCGATATATTACAGGACACCATCGGACATCCGAGTCAAAAGTTATTGTCGTTTGAAATTGCTCTGAACTTCTATTTTCAATTACGAGCGTCTCGATATATTACGGGACTCAACTGGACATCCGAGTAAAAAGTTATTGTCGTTTGATTTTTCTCAGAGCTTCAGTTTTCAATTTCGAGCGTCTCGATATACTACGGGACACAATCGGACATCCGAGTCTAAAGTTATTGTCGTTTGAATTTGCTTAGATCTTCTAATTTCAATTACGAGCGCCTCGATATATTACGGTACTCAATCGGACATCCGAGTAAAAAGTTATTGTCGTTTGATTTTTCTTAGAGCTTTAGTTTTCAATTTCGAGCGTCTCGATATACTATGGGACACAATCGGACATCCGAGTCAAAAGTTATTGTCGTTTGAATTTGCTTAGAGCTTCTGTTTTCAATTTCGAGCGTCTCGATATTTTACGGGGCTCTATCCGACATCCGAGTTATAAGTTATTGTCGTTTGATTTTTCTTAGAGCTTCCCTTTTCTATTACGAGCGTCTCGATATACTACGGGACACAAGTCGACATTTGAGTCAAAAGTTATTGTCGTTTGAATTTGCTTAGAGCTTCTGCGTTCAATTACGAGCGTCTCGATATATTACGAGACTCAATCGGACATCCTAGTAAAAAGTTATTGTCGTTTGAATTTGCTCAGAGCTTCTGTTTTCAATTTCAAGTGTCTCGACATATTATGGGACTCAATCGGACATCCGTGTAAAAAGTTATCGTCGTTTGATTTTTTAATAGCTTCTGTTCTGAATTTCGAGCGTCTCGATATATTACGGGACACAATCGGACATCCGAGTCAAAAGTTATTGTCGTTTGAATTTGCTCAGAGCTTCTGTTTTCAATTACGAGCGTCTCGATATATTACGGGACTCAATCGGACATTTGAGTAAAAAGTTATTGTCGTTTGATTTTTCTCAGAGCTTCAGTTTTCTATTTCGAGCGTCTCGATATACTACGGAATACAATCGTACATTCGAGTCAAAAGTTATTGTCGTTTGAATCTGCTCAGAGCTTTTGTTTTCAAATTCGAGCGTCTCGATATTTTACGGGGCTCTATCCGACATCCGAGTTAAAAGTTATTGTCGTTTGATTTTTCTTATAGCTTCCTTTTTCAAATACGAGCGTCTCGATATACTACGGGACACAATCGGACACCCGAATTAAAAGTTATTGTCGTTTGAATTTGCTCAGAGCTTCTGTTTTCAATTACGAGCGTCTCGATATATTACGAGACTCAATCGGACATCCGAGTAAAAAGTTATTGTCGTTTGATTTTTCTCAGAGCTTCAGTTTTCAATTTCGAGCGTCTCGATATACTACGGGACACAATCGGACATCCGAGTAAAAAGTTATTGTCGTTTGATTTTTCTCAGAGCTTCAGTTTTCAATTTCGAGCATCTCGATATACTACGGGACAAAATCGGACATCCGAGTAAAAAGTTATTGTCGTTTGAATTTGCTCAGAGCTTCTGTTTTCAATTTCAAGCGTCTCGACATATTATGGGACTCCATTGGACATCCGTGTAAAAAGTTTTAGTCATTTGATTTTTCTAATAGCTTCTGTTCTGAATTTCGAGCGTCACGATATATTACGGGACACAATCGGACATCGGAGTAAAAAGTTATAGTCGTTTGAATTTGCTCAGAGCTTCCCTTTTCAATGACGAGCGTCTCGATATATTACAGGACACAATCGGACATCCGAGTCAAAAGTTATTGTCGTTTGAAATTGCTCTGAACTTCTGTTTTCAATTACGAGCGTCTCGATATATTACGGGACTCAACTGGACATCCGAGTAAAAAGTTATTGTCGTTTGATTTTTCTCAGAGCTTCAGTTTTCAATTTCGAGCGTCTCGATATACTACGGGACACAATCGGACATCCGAGTCTAAAGTTATTGTCGTTTGAATTTGCTTAGATCTTCTAATTTCAATTACGAGCGCCTCGATATATTACGGTACTCAATCGGACATCCGAGTAAAAAGTTATTGTCGTTTGATTTTTCTTAGAGCTTTAGTTTTCAATTTCGAGCGTCTCGATATACTATGGGACACAATCGGACATCCGAGTCAAAAGTTATTGTCGTTTGAATTTGCTTAGAGCTTCTGTTTTCAATTTCGAGCGTCTCGATATTTTACGGGGCTCTATCCGACATCCGAGTTATAAGTTATTGTCGTTTGATTTTTCTTAGAGCTTCCCTTTTCTATTACGAGCGTCTCGATATACTACGGGACACAAGTCGACATTTGAGTCAAAAGTTATTGTCGTTTGAATTTGCTTAGAGCTTCTGCGTTCAATTACGAGCGTCTCGATATATTACGAGACTCAATCGGACATCCTAGTAAAAAGTTATTGTCGTTTGAATTTGCTCAGAGCTTCTGTTTTCAATTTCAAGTGTCTCGACATATTATGGGACTCAATCGGACATCCGTGTAAAAAGTTATCGTCGTTTGATTTTTTAATAGCTTCTGTTCTGAATTTCGAGCGTCTCGATATATTACGGGACACAATCGGACATCCGAGTCAAAAGTTATTGTCGTTTGAATTTGCTCAGAGCTTCTGTTTTCAATTACGAGCGTCTCGATATATTACGGGACTCAATCGGACATTTGAGTAAAAAGTTATTGTCGTTTGATTTTTCTCAGAGCTTCAGTTTTCTATTTCGAGCGTCTCGATATACTACGGAATACAATCGTACATTCGAGTCAAAAGTTATTGTCGTTTGAATCTGCTCAGAGCTTTTGTTTTCAAATTCGAGCGTCTCGATATTTTACGGGGCTCTATCCGACATCCGAGTTAAAAGTTATTGTCGTTTGATTTTTCTTATAGCTTCCTTTTTCAAATACGAGCGTCTCGATATACTACGGGACACAATCGGACACCCGAATTAAAAGTTATTGTCGTTTGAATTTGCTCAGAGCTTCTGTTTTCAATTACGAGCGTCTCGATATATTACGAGACTCAATCGGACATCCGAGTAAAAAGTTATTGTCGTTTGATTTTTCTCAGAGCTTCAGTTTTCAATTTCGAGCGTCTCGATATACTACGGGACACAATCGGACATCCGAGTAAAAAGTTATTGTCGTTTGATTTTTCTCAGAGCTTCAGTTTTCAATTTCGAGAATCTCGAAATACTACGGGACAAAATCGGACATCCGAGTAAAAAGTTATTGTCGTTTGAATTTGCTCAGAGCTTCTGTTTTCAATTTCAAGCGTCTCGACATATTATGGGACTCCATTGGACATCCGTGTAAAAAGTTTTAGTCATTTGATTTTTCTAATAGCTTCTGTTCTGAATTTCGAGCGTCACGATATATTACGGGACACAATCGGACATCGGAGTAAAAAGTTATAGTCGTTTGAATTTGCTCAGAGCTTCCCTTTTCAATGACGAGCGTCTCGATATATTACAGGACACAATCGGACATCCGAGTCAAAAGTTATTGTCGTTTGAAATTGCTCTGAACTTCTGTTTTCAATTACGAGCGTCTCGATATATTACGGGACTCAACTGGACATCCGAGTAAAAAGTTATTGTCGTTTGATTTTTCTCAGAGCTTCAGTTTTCAATTTCGAGCGTCTCGATATACTACGGGACACAATCGGACATCCGAGTCTATAGTTATTGTCGTTTGAATTTGCTTAGATCTTCTAATTTCAATTACGAGCGCCTCGATATATTACGGTACTCAATCGGACATCCGAGTAAAAAGTTATTGTCGTTTGATTTTTCTTAGAGCTTTAGTTTTCAATTTCGAGCGTCTCGATATACTATGGGACACAATCGGACATCCGAGTCAAAAGTTATTGTCGTTTGAATTTGCTTAGAGCTTCTGTTTTCAATTTCGAGCGTCTCGATATTTTACGGGGCTCTATCCGACATCCGAGTTATAAGTTATTGTCGTTTGATTTTTCTTAGAGCTTCCCTTTTCTATTACGAGCGTCTCGATATACTACGGGACACAAGTCGACATATGAGTCAAAAGTTATTGTCGTTTGAATTTTCTTAGAGCTTCTGCGTTCAATTACGAGCGTCTCGATATATTACGAGACTCAATCGGACATCCTAGTAAAAAGTTATTGTCGTTTGAATTTGCTCAGAGCTTCTGTTTTCAATTTCAAGTGTCTCGACATATTATGGGACTCAATCGGACATCCGTGTAAAAAGTTATCGTCGTTTGATTTTTCTAATAGCTTCTGTTCTGAATTTCGAGCGTCTCGATATATTACGGGACACAATCGGACATCCGAGTCAAAAGTTATTGTCGTTTGAATTTGCTCAGAGCTTCTGTTTTCAATTACGAGCGTCTCGATATATTACGGGACTCAATCGGACATTTGAGTAAAAAGTTATTGTCGTTTGATTTTTCTCAGAGCTTCAGTTTTCTATTTCGAGCGTCTCGATATACTACGGAATACAATCGGACATTCGAGTCAAAAGTTATTGTCGTTTGAATCTGCTCAGAGCTTTTGTTTTCAAATTCGAGCGTCTCGATATTTTACGGGGCTCTATCCGACATCCGAGATACAAGTTATTGTCATTTGATTTTTCTTAGAGCTTCCTTTTTCAAATTCGAGCGTCTCGTTATACTACGGGATACAATCGGACACCCGAATTAAAAGTTGTTGTCGTTTGAATTTGCTCAGAGCTTCTGTTTTCAATTACGAGCGTCTCGATATATTACGGGACTCAATCGGACATCCGAGTAAAAAGTTATTGTCGTTTGATTTTTCTCAGAGCTTCAGTTTTCAATTTCGAGCGTCTCGATATACTACGGGACAAAATCGGACATCCGAGTCAAAAGTTATTGTCGTTTGAATTTGCTCAGAGCTTCTGTTTTCAATTTCGAGCGTCTCGACATATTTTGGGACCTAATCGGACATCCGTGTAAACAATTATCGTCGTTTGATTTTTATAATAGCTTCTGTTTTCAATTACGAGCGTTTCGATATACTACGGGGCTCTATCCGACATCCGAGTTATAAGTTATTGTCGTTTGATTTTTCATAGAGCTTCCCTTTTCTATTACGAGCGTCTCGATATACTACGGGACACAAGTCGACATTTGAGTCAAAAGTTATTGTCGTTTGAATTTGCTCAAAGCTTCTGTGTTCAATTACGAGCGTCTCGATATATTACGAGACTCAATCGGACATCCGAGTAAAAAGTTATTGTCGTTTGAATTTGCTCAGAGCTTCTGTTTTCAATTTCGAGTGTCTCGACATATTATGGGTCTCAATCGGACATCCGTGTAAAAAGTTATCGTCGTTTGATTTTTCTAATAGCTTCTGTTCTGAATTTTGAGTGTCTCTATATATTACGGGACACAATCGGACATCCGAGGCAAAAGTTATTGTCGTTTGAATTTGCTCAGAGCTTCTGTTTTCAATTACGAGCGTATCGATATATTACGGGACTCAATCGGACATCTGAGTAAAAAGTTATTGTCGTTTGATTTTTCTCAGAGCTTCAGTTTTCTATTTTGAGCGTCTCGATATACTACGGAATACAATCGGACATCCGAGTCAAATGTTATTGTCGTTTGAATTTGCTCAGAGCTTTTGTTTTCAAATTCGAGCGTCTCGATATTTTACGGGGCTCTATCCAACATCCAAGTTAAAAGTTATTGTCGTTTGATTTTTCTTAGAGCTTCCTTTCCCTAATACGAGCGTCACAATATACTACGGGACACAATCGGACACCCGAATTAAAATTTATTGTCGTTTGAATTTGCTCAGAGCTTCTGTTTTCAATTACAAGCGTCTCGATATATTACGGGACTCAATCGGACATCCGAGTAAAAAGTTATTGTCGTTTGATTTTTCTCAGAGCTTCAGTTTTCAATTTTGAGCGTCTCGATATACTACGGGACACAATCGGACATCCGAGTCAAATGTTATTGTCGTTTGAATTTGCTCAGAGCTTCTGTTTTCAATTACGAGCGTCTCGATATAGTACGAGAGACAATCAGACATCTGAGTAAAACGTTATTGTCGTTTGAATTTGCTCAGTGCTTCTGTTTTCAATTTCGAGCGTCCTTATATTTTACGGGGCTCTATCCGACATCCGAGTGAAAAGTTATTGTCGTTTGATTTTTCTAAGAGTTTCCCTTTTTAATTATTAGCGTCTCGATATACTACGGGACACAATCGGACGCCCGAGTTAAAAGTTATTGTCGTTTGAATTTGCTCAGAGATTCTGTTTTAAATTACGAGCGTCTCGATATATTAGGGGACTCAATCGGACATCCGAGTAAAACGTTATTGTCATTTGAACTTGCTCAGAGTTTCCTTTTCCTATTACGAGCGTCTCGATATACTACTTGACACAAGTCGACATCCGAGTTAAAAGTTATTGTTGTTTGAATTTGCTCATAGCTTCTGTTTTTAATTACGAGCATCTCGATATATTACGGGACTCAATCGGACATCCGAGAAAAAGGTTATTGTCGTTTGATTTTTCTCAGAGCTTCAGTGTTCAATTTCGAGCGTCTCGATATACTACGGGACACAATCGGACATCCGAGTCAAAAGTTATTGTCGTTTGAATTTGCTGAGTGCTTCTGTTTTCAATTTTGAGTGTCTCGATATTGTTCGGGGCTCTATCCGATATCCGAGGTAAAAGTTATTGTCGTTTGATTTTTCTTAGAGCTTCCCTTTTCAATTACAAGCGTCTCGATATACTACGGGACACAATCGGACACCCGAGTTAAAAGTTATTGTCGTTTGAATTTGTTCAGAGCTTCTGTTTTCAATTTCGAGTGTCTCGACATATTATGGGACTCAATCGGACATCCGTGTAAAAAGTTATCGTCGTTTGATTTTTCTAATAGCTTATGTTCTGAATTTAGAGCGTCTCGATATATTACGGGACACAATCGGACATCCGAGTCAAAAGTTATTGTTGTTTGAATTTGCTCAGCGCTTCTGTTTTCAATTGCGAGCGTCTCGATATATTACGGGACTCAATCGGACATCCGAGTAAAAAGTTATTGTCGTTTGAATTTGTTCAGTGCTTCTATTTTCAATTATGAGCGTCTCAATATACTACGGGACACAATCGGACATCCGAGTTAAAAGTTATCATCGTTTGAATTTGCTCAGAGCTTCTGTTTTCAATTTCGAGCGTCTCGATATTTTACGGGGCTCTATCCGACATCCGAGTTAAAAGTTATTGTCGTTTGATTTTTCTTAGAGCTTCCATTTTCAATTACGAGCGTCTCGATATACTACGAGACACAATCGGACATCCGAGTAAAAAGTTATTGTCGTTTGAATTTGTTCAGAGCTTCTGTTTTCAATTTCGAGTGTCTCGACATATTATGGGACTCAATCGGACATCCGTGTAAAAAGTTATCGTCGTTTGATTTTTCTAATAGCTTCTGTTTTGAATTTCGAGCGTCTCGATATATTACGGGACACAATTGGACATCCGAGTCAAAAGTTATTGTCGTTTGAATTTGCTCAGAGCTTCTGTTTTCAATTACGAACGTCTAGATATATTACGGGACTCAATCGGACATCTGAGTAAAAAGTTATTGTCGTTTGATTTTTCTCAGAGCCTGAGTTTTCTATTTCGAGCGTCTCGATATACTACGGAATACAATCGGACATCCGAGCCAAAAGTTATTGTCGTTTGAATTTGCTCAGAGCTTCTGTTTTCAATTTCGAGTGTCTCGACATATTATGGGTCTCAATCGGACATCCGTGTAAAAAGTTATCGTCGTTTGATTTTTCTAATAGCTTCTGTTCTGAATTTTGAGTGTCTCTATATATTACGGGACACAATCGGACATCCGAGGCAAAAGTTATTGTCGTTTGAATTTGCTCAGAGGTTCTGTTTTCAATTACGAGCGTATCGATATATTACGGGACTCAATCGGACATCTGAGTAAAAAGTTATTGTCGTTTGATTTTTCTCAGAGCTTCAGTTTTCTATTTTGAGCGTCTCGATATACTACGGAATACAATCGGACATCCGAGTCAAATGTTATTGTCGTTTGAATTTGCTCAGAGCTTTTGTTTTCAAATTCGAGCGTCTCGATATTTTACGGGGCTCTATCCAACATCCAAGTTAAAAGTTATTGTCGTTTGATTTTTCTTAGAGCTTCCTTTCCCAAATACGAGCGTCACGATATACTACGGGACACAATCGGACACCCGAATTAAAATTTATTGTCGTTTGAATTTGCTCAGAGCTTCTGTTTTCAATTACAAGCGTCTCGATATATTACGGGAGTCAATCGGACATCCGAGTAAAAAGTTATTGTCGTTTGATTTTTCTCAGAGCTTCAGTTTTCAATTTTGAGCGTCTCGATATACTACGGGACACAATCGGACATCCGAGTCAAAAGTTATTGTCGTTTGAATTTGCTCAGAGCTTCTGTTTTCAATTACGAGCGTCTCGATATAGTACGAGAGACAATCAGACATCTGAGTAAAACGTTATTGTCGTTTGAATTTGCTCAGTGCTTCTGTTTTCAATTTCGAGCGTCCTTATATTTTACGGGGCTCTATCCGACATCCGAGTGAAAAGTTATTGTCGTTTGATTTTTCTAAGAGTTTCCCTTTTTAATTATTAGCGTCTCGATATACTACGGGACACAATCGGACACCCGAGTTAAAAGTTATTGTCGTTTGAATTTGCTCAGAGATTCTGTTTTAAATTACGAGCGTCTCGATATATTAGGGGACTCAATCGGACATCCGAGTAAAACGTTATTGTCATTTGAACTTGCTCAGAGCTTCCTTTTCCTATTACGAGCGTCTCGATATATTACTTGACACAAGTCGACATCCGAGTTAAAAGTTATTGTTGTTTGAATTTGCTCATAGCTTCTGTTTTTAATTACGAGCATCTCGATATATTACGGGACTCAATCGGACATCCGAGTAAAAGGTTATTGTCGTTTGATTTTTCTCAGAGCTTCAGTGTTCAATTTCGAGCGTCTCGATATACTACGGGACACAATCGGACATCCGAGTCAAAAGTTATTGTCGTTTGAATTTGCTGAGTGCTTCTGTTTTCAATTTTGAGTGTCTCGATATTGTTCGGGGCTCTATCCGACATCCGAGGTAAAAGTTATTGTCGTTTGATTTTTCTTAGAGCTTCCCTTTTCAATTACAAGCGTCTCGATATACTACGGGACACAATCGGACACCCGAGTTAAAAGTTATTGTCGTTTGAATTTGTTCAGAGCTTCTGTTTTCAATTTCGAGTGTCTCGACATATTATGGGACTCAATCGGACATCCGTGTAAAAAGTTATCGTCGTTTGATTTTTCTAATAGCTTATGTTCTGAATTTAGAGCGTCTCGATATATTACGGGACACAATCGGACATCCGAGTCAAAAGTTATTGTTGTTTGAATTTGCTCAGCGCTTCTGTTTTCAATTGCGAGCGTCTCGATATATTACGGGACTCAATCGGACATCCGAGTAAAAAGTTATTGTCGTTTGAATTTGTTCAGTGCTTCTATTTTCAATTATGAGCGTCTCAATATACTACGGGACACAATCGGACATCCGAGTTAAAAGTTATCATCGTTTGAATTTGCTCAGAGCTTCTGTTTTCAATTTCGAGCGTCTCGATATTTTACGGGGCTCTATCCGACATCCGAGTTAAAAGTTATTGTCGTTTGATTTTTCTTAGAGCTTCCATTTTCAATTACGAGCGTCTCGATATACTACGAGACACAATCGGACATCCGAGTAAAAAGTTATTGTCGTTTGAATTTGTTCAGAGCTTCTGTTTTCAATTTCGAGTGTCTCGACATATTATGGGACTCAATCGGACATCCGTGTAAAAAGTTATCGTCGTTTGATTTTTCTAATAGCTTCTGTTTTGAATTTCGAGCGTCTCGATATATTACGGGACACAATCGGACATCCGAGTCAAAAGTTATTGTCGTTTGAATTTGCTCAGAGCTTCTGTTTTCAATTACGAACGTCTAGATATATTACGGGACTCAATCGGACATCTGAGTAAAAAGTTATTGTCGTTTGATTTTTCTCAGAGCCTGAGTTTTCTATTTCGAGCGTCTCGATATACTACGGAATACAATCGGACATCCGAGCCAAAAGTTATTGTCGTTTGAATTTGTTCAGTGCTTCTATTTTCAATTACGAGTGTCTCGATATACTACGGGACACAATCGGACATCCGAGTTAAAAGTTATTGTCGTTTGAATTTGCTTAGAGCTTCTGTTTTCAATTTCGAGCGTCTAGATATTTTACGGGGCTCTATCCGACATCCGAGTGAAAAGTTATTGTCGTTTGATTTTTCTCAGAGCTTCAGTTTTCAATTTCGAGCATCTCGATATATTACGGGACACAATCGGACATCCGAGTCAAAAGTTATTGTCGTTTGATTAATCTTAGAGCTTCAGTTTTCAATTTCGAGCGTCTCGATAAACTACGGGACAGAATCGGACATCCGAGTAAAAAGTTATTGTCGTTTGATTTTTCTCAGAGCTTCAGTTTTCAATTTCGAGCGTCTCAATATATTACGGTACTCAATCGGACATCCGAGTAAAAAATTATTGTCGTTTGATTTTTCTCAGAGCTTCAGTTTACAATTTTGAGCGTCTCGATATACTATGGGACACAATCGGACATCCGAGTCAAAAGTTATTGTCGTTTGATTTTTCTCAGAGCTTCAGTTTTCAATTTCGAGCGTCTCGATATATTACGAGACTCAATCGGACATCCGAGTAAAAAGTTATTGTCGTTTGATTTTTCTCAGAGCTTTAGTTTTCAATTTCGAGCGTCTCGATATATTACGGGACACAATCGGACATCCGAGTCAAAAGTTATTGTCGTTTGATTTTTCTTAGAGCTTCAGTTTTCAATTTCGAGCGTCTCGATATATTACGAGACTCAATCGGACATCCGAGTAAAAAGTTATTGTCGTTTGATTTTTCTCAGAGCTTCTGTTTTCAATTTCGAGTGTCTCGACATATTATGGGACTCAATCGGACATCCGTGTAAAAAGTTATCGTCGTTTGATTTTTCTAATAGCTTCTGTTTTGAATTTCGAGCGTCTCGATATACTATGGGACACAATCGGACATCCGAGTCAAAAGTTATTGTCGTTTGAATTTGCTCAGAGCTTCTGTTTTCAATTTCGAGCATCTCGATATTTTACGGGGCTCTATCCGACATCCGAGTTAAAAGTTATTGTCGTTTGATTTTTCTTAGAGCTTCCCTTTTCAATTTCGAGCGTCTCGATATACTACGGGACACAATCGGACTTCCGAGTAAAAAGTTATTGTCGTTTGAATTTGCTGAGAGCTTCTGTTTTCAATTTCGAGCGTCTCGATATATTACGGTACTCAATCGGACATCCGAGTAAAAAGGTATTATCGTTTGATTTTTCTAAGAGCTTCAGTTTTCAATTTCGAGCGTCTCGATATACTACGGGACACAATCGGACATCCGAGTAAAAAGTTATTGTCGTTTGATTTTTCTCAGAGCTTCAGTTTTCAATTTCGAGCGTCTCCATATACTACAGGACACAATCGGACATCCGAGTAAAAAGTTATTGTCGTTTGATTTTTCTCAGAGCTTCAGTTTTCAATTTCGAGCGTCTCGATATATTACGGGACACAATCGGACATCCGAGTAAAAAGTTATTGTCGTTTGATTTTTCTCAGAGCTTCAGTTTTCAATTTCGAGCGTCTCGATATATTACGGGACACAATCGGACATCCGAGTCAAAAGTTATTGTCGTTTTATTTTTCTCAGAGCTTCAATTTTCAATTTCGAGCGTCTCGATATACTACGGGACACAATCGGACATCCGAGTAAAAAGTTATTGTCGTTTGATTTTTCTCAGAGCTTTAGTTTTCAATTTCGAGCGTCTCGATATATTACGGGACACAATCGGACATCCGAATCAAAAGTTATTGTCGTTTGATTTTTCTTAGAGCTTCAGTTTTCAATTTCGAGCGTCTCGATATATTACGAGACTCAATCGGACATCCGAGTAAAAAGTTATTGTCGTTTGATTTTTCTCAGAGCTTCTGTTTTCAATTTCGAGTGTCTCGACATATTATGGGACTCAATCGGACATCCGTGTAAAAAGTTATCGTCGTTTGATTTTTCTAATAGCTTCTGTTTTGAATTTCGAGCGTCTCGATATATTACGGGACACAATCGGACATCCGAGTCAAAAGTTATTGTCGTTTGAATTTGCTCAGAGCTTCTGTTTTCAATTACGAACGTCTCGATATATTACGGGACTCAATCGGACATCTGAGTAAAAAGTTATTGTCGTTTGATTGTTCTCAGAGCCTCAGTTTTCTATTTCGAGCGTCTCGATATACTACGGAATACAATCGGACATTCGAGTCAAAAGTTATTGTCGTTTGAATTTGCTCAGAGCTTTTGTTTTCAAATTCGAGCGTCTCGATATTTTACGAGGCTCTGTCCGACATCCGAGTTAAAAGTTATTGTCATTTGATTTTTCTTAGAGCTTCCTTTTTCAAATTCGAGAGTCTCGATATACTACGGGACACAATCGGACACCCGAATTAAAAGTTGTTGTCGTTTGAATTTGCTCAGATTTTCTGTTTTCAATTACGAGCGTCTCGATATATTACGGGACTCAATCGGACATCCGAGTAAAAAGTTATTGTCGTTTGATTTTTCTCAGAGCTTCAGTTTTCAATTTCGAGCGTCTCGATATACTTCGGGACACAATCGGACATCCGAGTCAAAAGTTATTGTCGGTTGAATTTGCTCAGTGCTTTTGTTTTCAAATTCGAGCGTCTCGATATTTTACGGGGCTCTATCCGACATCCGAGTTAAAAGTTATTGTCGTTTGATTTTTCTTAGAGCTTCCCTTTTCAATTACGAGCGTCTCGATATACTATGGGACACAATCGGACACCTGAGTTAAAAGTTATTGTCGTTTGAATTTGCTCAGAGCTTCTGTTTTCATTTGCGAGCGTCTCGATATATTACGGGACTCAATCGGACATCCCATTAAAAAGTTATTGTCGTTTGAATTTGCTCAAAGCTTCTGTTTTCAATTACGAGCATCTCGATATATTATGGGACTCAATCGGACATCCGAGTAAAAATTTATTGTCGTTTTATTTTTCTCAGAGCTTCAGTTTTAAATTTCGAGCGTCTCGATATACTTCGGGACACAATCGGACATCTGAGTAAAAGGTTATTGTCGTTTGATTTTTCTCAGAGCTTCAGTGTTCAATTTCGAGCGTCTCGATATACTACGGGACACAATCGGACATCCGAGTAAAACGTTATTGTCGTTTGATTTTTCTCAGAGCTTCAGTTTTCAATTTTGAGCGTCTCGATATACTACGGGACACAATCGGACATCCGAGTCAAAAGTTATTGTCGTTTGAATTTGCTCAGAGCTTCTGTTTTCAATTACGAGCGTCTCGATATACTACGAGAGACAATCGGACATCCGAGTAAAACGTTATTGTCGTTTGAATTTGCTCAGTGCTTCTGTTTTCAATTTCGAGCGTCCTTATATTTTACGGGGCTCTATCCGACATCCGAGTTAAAAGTTATTGTCGTTTGATTTTTCTAAGAGTTTCCCTTTTTGATTATTAGCGTCTCGATATACTACGGGACACAATCAGACACCCGAGTTAAAAGTTATAGTCGTTTGAATGACTCAATCGGACATCCGAGTAAAAAGTTAATGTCGTTTTATTTTTCTCAGAGCTTCAGTTTTAAATTTCGAGCGTCTCGATATACTTCGGGACACAATCGGACATCCGAGTAAAAAGTTATTGTCGTTTGAATTTGCTCAGTGCTTCTGTTTTCAATTTCGAGCGTCTCGATATTTTACGGGGCTCAATCGGACATCCGAGTCAAAAGTTGTTGTCGTTTGAATTTTCTTAGAGCTTCTGTTTTCAATTACGAGCATCTCGATATATTACGGGGCTCTATCCGACATCCGAGTTATAAGTTATTGTCGTTTGATTTTTCTTAGAGCTTCCCTTTTCTATTACGAGCGTCTCGATATACTACGGGACACAAGTCGACATTTGAGTCAAAAGTTATTGTCGCTTGAATTTGCTCAGAGCTTCTGTGTTCAATTACGAGCGTCTCGATATACTACGAGACTCAATCGGACATCCGAGTAAAAAGTTATTGTCGTTTGAATTTGCTCAGAGCTTCTGTTTTCAATTTCGAGCGTCTCGACATATTAGGGGACTCAATCGGACATCCTTGTAAAAAGTTATCGTCGTTTGATTTTTCTCAGAGCTTCTGTTTTCAATTTCGAGTGTCTCGACATATTATGGGACTCAATCGGACATCCGTGTAAAAAGTTATCGTCGTTTGATTTTTCTAATAGCTTCTGTTTTGAATTTCGAGCGTCTCGATATATTACGGGACACAATCGGACATCCGAGTCAAAAGTTATTGTCGTTTGAATTTGCTCAGAGCTTCTGTTTTCAATTACGAACGTCTCGATATATTACGGGACTCAATCGGACATCTGAGTAAAAAGTTATTGTCGTTTGATTTTTCTCAGAGCCTCAGTTTTCTATTTCGAGCGTCTCGATATACTACAGAATACAATCGGACATCCGAGTCAAAAGTTATTGTCGGTTGAATTTGCTCAGTGCTTTTGTTTTCAAATTCGAGCGTCTCGATATTTTACGGGGCTCTATCCGACATCCGAGATACAAGTTATTGTCATTTGATTTTTCTTAGAGCTTCCTTTTTCAAATTCGAGCGTCTCGTTATACTACGGGATACAATCGGACACCCGAATTAAAAGTTGTTGTCGTTTGAATTTGCTCAGAGCTTCTGTTTTCAATTACGAGCGTCTCGATATATTACGGGACTCAATCGGACATCCGAGTAAAAAGTTATTGTCGTTTGATTTTTCTCAGAGCTTCAGTTTTCAATTTCGAGCGTCTCGATATACTACGGGACAAAATCGGACATCCGAGTCAAAAGTTATTGTCGTTTGAATTTGCTCAGAGCTTCTGTTTTCAATTTCGAGCGTCTCGACATATTTTGGGACCTAATCGGACATCCGTGTAAACAATTATCGTCGTTTGATTTTTATAATAGCTTCTGTTTTCAATTACGAGCGTTTCGATATACTACGGGACACAATCGGACATCCGAGTCAAAAGTTATTGTCGTTTGAATTTGCTGAGTTCTTCTGTTTTCAATTTTGAGCGTCTTGATATTGTTCGGGGCTCTATCCGACATCCGAGTTAAAAGTTATTGTCGTTTGATTTTTCTTAGAGCTTCCCTTTTCAATTACAAGCGTCTCGATATACTACGGGACACAATCGGACACCCGAGTTAAAAGTTATTGTCGTTTGAATTTGCTCAGAGCTTCTGTTTTCAATTGCGAGCGTCTCGATATAATACGGGACTCAATCGGACATCCCATTAAAAAGTTATTGTCGTTTGAATTTGCTCAGTGCTTCTGTTTTCAATTTCGAGC
This sequence comes from Glycine soja, assembly GCF_004193775.1. Classification (NCBI taxonomy): domain Eukaryota; kingdom Viridiplantae; phylum Streptophyta; class Magnoliopsida; order Fabales; family Fabaceae; genus Glycine; species Glycine soja. The sequence continues at coordinate 18,666 of NW_021144107.1, forward strand.
GTCTCGATATTTTACGGGGCTCTATCCGACATCCGAGTTAAAAGTTATTGTCGTTTGATTTTTTTAAGAGCTTCCCTTTTCAATTACGAGCGTCTCGATATACTACGGGACACAATCGGACAACCGAGTTAAAAGTTATTGTCATTTGAATTTGCTCAGAGCTTCTATTTTCAATTAAGAGCGTCTCGATATATTACGGGATACAATCGGACATCCGAGTAAAAAGTTATTGTCGTTTGATTTTTCTCAGAGCTTCAGTTTTCAATTTCGAGCGTCTCGATATACTTCGGGACACAACCGGACATCCGAGTCAAAAGTTATTGTCGGTTGAATTTGCTCAGTGCTTTTGTTTTCAAATTCGAGCGTCTCGATATTTTACGGGGCTCTATCCGACATCCGAGATAAAAGTTATTGTCGTTTGATTTTTCTTAGAGCTTCCCTTTTCAATTACGAGCGTCTCGATATACTATGGGACACAATCGGACACCTGAGTTAAAAGTTATTGTCGTTTGAATTTGCTCAGAGCTTCTGTTTTCATTTGCGAGCGTCTCGATATATTACGGGACTCAATCGGACATCCCATTAAAAAGTTATTGTCGTTTGAATTTGCTCAGAGCTTCTGTTTTCAATTACGAGCATCTCGATATATTACGGGACTCAATCGGACATCCGAGTAAAAATTTATTGTCGTTTTATTTTTCTTAGAGCTTCAGTTTTAAATTTCGAGCGTCTCGATATACTTCGGGACACAATTGGACATCTGAGTAAAAGGTTATTGTCGTTTGATTTTTCTCAGAGCTTCAGTGTTCAATTTCGAGCGTCTCGATATACTACGGAATACAATTGGACATTCGAGTCAAAAGTTATTGTCGTTTGAATTTGCTCAGTGCTTCTGTTTTCAATTTCGAGCGTCTCGATATTTTACGGGGCTCTATCCGACATCCGAGTTAAAAGTTATTGTCGTTTGATTTTTTTAAGAGCTTCCCTTTTCAATTACGAGCGTCTCGATATACTACGGGACACAATCGAACAACCGAGTTAAAAGTTATTGTCGTTTGAATTTGCTCAGAGCTTCTGTTTTCAATTACGAGCGTCTCGATATATTACGGGACACAATCGGACATCCGAGTAAAAAGTTATTGTCGTTTGATTTTTCTCAGAGCTTCAGTTTTCAATTTCGAGCGTCTCGATATATTACGGGACACAATCGGACATCCGAGTCAAAAGTTATTGTCGTTTTATTTTTCTCAGAGCTTCAGTTTTAAATTTCGAGCATCTCGATATATTACGGGACACAATCGGACATCCGAGTCAAAAGTTATTGTCGTTTTATTTTTCTCAGAGCTTCAGTTTTAAATTTCGAGCGTCTCGATATACTTCGGGACACAATCGGACATCTGAGTAAAAGGTTATTGTCGTTTGATTTTTCTCAGAGATTCAGTGTTCAATTTCGAGCGTCTCGATATACTACGGGACACAATCGGACATCCGAGTAAAACGTTATTGTCGTTTGATTTTTCTCAGAGCTTCAGTTTTAAATTTCGAGCGTCTCGATATACTTCGGGACACAATTGGACATCTGAGTAAAAGGTTATTGTCGTTTGATTTTTCTCAGAGCTTCAGTGTTCAATTTCGAGCATCTCGATATACTACGGAATACAATCGGACATTCGAGTCAAAAGTTATTGTCGTTTGAATTTGCTCAGTGCTTCTGTTTTCAATTTCGAGCGTCTCGATATTTTACGGGGCTCTATCCGACATCCGAGTTAAAAGTTATTGTCGTTTGATTTTTTTAAGAGCTTCCCTTTTCAATTACGAGCGTCTCGATATACTACGGGACACAATCGAACAACCGAGTTAAAAGTTATTGTCGTTTGAATTTGCTCAGAGCTTCTGTTTTCAATTACGAGCGTCTCGATATATTACGGGACACAATCGGACATCCGAGTCAAAAGTTATTGTCGTTTGATTTTTCTCAGAGCTTCAGTTTTCAATTTCGAGCGTCTCAATATATTACGGGACACAATCGGACATCCGAGTCAAAAGTTATTGTCGTTTTATTTTTCTCAGAGCTTCAGTTTTAAATTTCGAGCGTCTCGATATATTACGGGACACAATCGGACATCCGAGTCAAAAGTTATTGTCGTTTGATTTTTCTCAGAGCTTCAGTTTTCAATTTCGAGCGTCTCGATATATTACGAGACTCAATCGGACATCCGAGTAAAAAGTTATTGTCGTTTGATTTTTCCCAGAGCTTCTGTTTTCAATTTCGAGTGTCTCGACATATTATGGGACTCAATCGGACATCCGTGTAAAAAGTTATCGTCGTTTGATTTTTCTAATAGCTTCTGTTTTGAATTTCGAGCGTCTCGATATATTACGGGACACAATCGGACATCCGAGTCAAAAGTTATTGTCGTTTGAATTTGCTCAGAGCTTCTGTTTCCAATTACGAACGTCTCGATATATTACGGGACTCAATCGGAAATCTGAGTAAAAAGTTATTGTCGTTTGATTTTTCTCAGAGCCTCAGTTTTCTATTTCGAGCGTCTCGATATACTACGGAATACAATCGGACATTCGAGTCAAAAGTTATTGTCGTTTGAATTTGCTCAGAGCTTTTGTTTTCAAATTCGAAAGTCTCGATATTTTACGAGGCTCTATCCGACATCCGAGTTAAAAGTTATTGTCATTTGATTTTTCTTAGAGCTTCCTTTTTCAAATTCGAGCGTCTCGATATACTACGGGATACAATCGGACACCCGAATTAAAAGTTGTTGTCGTTTGAATTTGCTCAGAGCTTCTGTTTTCAATTACGAGCGTCTCGATATATTATGGGACTCAATCGGACATCCGAGAAAAAAGTTATTGTCGTTTGATTTTTCTCAGAGCTTCAGTTTTCAATTTCGAGCGTCTCGATATACTTCGGGACACAATCGGACATCCGAGTCAAAAGTTATTGTCGTTTGAATTTGCTTAGAGCTTCTGTTTTCAATTTCGAGCGTCTCGACATATTTTGGGACCTAATCGGACATCCGTGTAAACAATTATCGTCGTTTGATTTTTATAATAGCTTCTGCTTTCAATTACGAGCGTTTCGATATACTACGGGACATAATCGGACATCCGAGTCAAAAGTTATTGTCGTTTGAATTTGCTCAAAGCTTCTGTTTTCAATTACGAGCATCTCGATATATTACAGAATTCAATCGGACATCTGAGTAAAAAGTTATTGTCGTTTGATTTTTCTCAGAGCTTCAGTTTTCAATTTCGAGCGTCTCGATATACTTCGGGACACAATCGGACATCCGAGTCAAAAGTTATTGTCGGTTGAATTTGCTCAGTGCTTTTGTTTTCAAATTCGAGCGTCTCGATATTTTACGAGGCTCTATCCGACATCCGAGATACAAGTTATTGTCGTTTGATTTTTTTTAGAGCTTCCCTTTTCAATTACGAGCGTCTCGATATACTATGGGACACAATCGGACACCTGAGTTAAAAGTTATTGTCGTTTGAATTTTCTCAGAGCTTCTGTTTTCATTAGCGAGCGTCTCGATATATTACGGGACTCAATCGGACATCCCATTAAAAAGTTATTGTCGTTTGAATTTGCTCAGAGCTTCTGTTTTCAATTACGAGCATCTCGATATATTACGGGACTCAACCGGACATCCGAGTAAAAATTTAATGTCGTTTTATTTTTCTCAGAGCTTCAGTTTTAAATTTCGAGCGTCTCGATATACTTCGGGACACAATTGGACATCCGAGTAAAAGGTTATTGTCGTTTGATTTTTCTCAGAGCTTCAGTGTTCAATTTCGAGCGTCTCGATATACTACGGGACACAATCGGACATCCGAGTCAAAAGTTATTGTCGTTTGAATTTGCTGAGTGCTTCTGTTTTCAATTTTGAGCGTCTTGATATTGTTCGGGGCTCTATCCGACATCCGAGTTAAAAGTTATTGTCGTTTGATTTTTCTTAGAGCTTCCCTTTTCAATTACAAGCGTCTCGATATACTACGGGACACAATCGGACACCCGAGTTAAAAGTTATTGTCGTTTGAATTTGCTCAGAGCTTCTGTTTTCAATTGCGAGCGTCTCGATATAATACGGGACTCAATCGGACATCCCATTAAAAAGTTATTGACGTTTGAATTTGCTCAGTACTTCTGTTTTCAATTTCGAGCGTCTCGATATTTTACGGGGCTCTATCCGACATCCGAGTTAAAAGTTATTGTCGTTTGATTTTTTTAAGAGCTTCCCATTTCAATTACGAGCGTCTCGATATACTACGGGACACAATCGGACAACCGAGTTAAAAGTTATTGTCGTTTGAATTTGCTCAGAGCTTCTGTTTTCAATTACGAGCGTCTCGATATATTACGGGACACAATCGGACATCCGAGTAAAAAGTTATTGTCGTTTGATTTTTCTCAGAGCTTCAGTTTTCAATTTCGAGCGTCTCGATATATTACGGGACACAATCGGACATCCGAGTCAAAAGTTATTGTCGTTTTATTTTTCTCAGAGCTTCAGTTTTCAATTTCGAGCGTCTCGATATATTACGGGACACAATCGGACATCCGAGTCAAAAGTTATTGTCGTTTGATTTTTCTCAGAGCTTCAATTTTCAATTTCGAGCGTCTCGATATATTACGAGACTCAATCGGACATCCGAGTAAAAAGTTATTGTCGTTTGATTTTTCTCAGAGCTTCTGTTTTCAATTTCGAGTGTCTCGAGATATTATGGGACTCAATCGGACATCCGTGTAAAAAGTTATCGTCGTTTGATTTTTCTAATAGCTTCTGTTTTGAATTTCGAGCGTCTCGATATATTACGGGACACAATCGGACATCCGAGTCAAAAGTTATTGTAGTTTGAATTTGCTCAGAGCTTCTGTTTTCAATTACGAACGTCTCGATATATTACGGGACTCAATCGGACATATGAGTAAAAAGTTATTGTCGTTTGATTTTTCTCAGAGCCTCAGTTTTCTATTTGGAGCGTCTCGATATACTACGGAATACAATCGGACATTCGAGTCAAAAGTTATTGTCGTTTGAATTTGCTCAGAGCTTTTGTTTTCAAATTCGAAAGTCTCGATATTTTACGAGGCTCTATCCGACATCCGAGTTAAAAGTTATTGTCATTTGATTTTTCTTAGAGCTTCCTTTTTCAAATTCGAGCGTCTCGATATACTACAGGACACAATCGGACAACCGAGTTAAAAGTTATTGTCGTTTGAATTTGCTCAGAGCTTCTGTTTTCAATTACGAGCGTCTCGATATATTACGGGACTCAATCGGACATCCGAGTAAAACGTTATTGCCGTTTGATTTTTCTCAGAGCTTCAGTTTTCAATTTTGAGCGTCTCGATATACTACGGGACACAATCGGACATCCGAGTGAAAAGTTATTGTTGTTTGATTTTTCTCAGAGCTTCTGTTTTTAATTTCGAGCATCTCGATATTTTACGGGGCTCTATCCGACATCCGAGTTAAAAGTTATTGTCGTTTGATTTTTTTAAGAGCTTCCCTTTTCAATTACGAGCGTCTCGATATACTACAGGACACAATCGGACAACCGAGTTAAAAGTTATTGTCGTTTGAATTTGCTCAGAGCTTCTGTTTTCAATTACGAGCGTCTCGATATATTACGGGACTCAATCGGACATCCGAGTAAAACGTTATTGCCGTTTGATTTTTCTCAGAGCTTCAGTTTTCAATTTCGAGCGTCTCGATATATTACGGGACACAATCGGACATCCGAGTCAAAAGTTATTGTCGTTTTATTTTTCTCAGAGCTTCAGTTTTCAATTTCGAGCGTCTCGATATATTACGGGACACAATCGGACATCCGAGTCAAAAGTTATTGTCGTTTGATTTTTCTCAGAGCTTCAATTTTCAATTTCGAGCGTCTCGATATATTACGAGACTCAATCGGACATCCGAGTAAAAAGTTATTGTCGTTTGATTTTTCTCAGAGCTTCTGTTTTCAATTTCGAGTGTCTCGAGATATTATGGGACTCAATCGGACATCCGTGTAAAAAGTTATCGTCGTTTGATTTTTCTAATAGCTTCTGTTTTGAATTTCGAGCGTCTCGATATATTACGGGACACAATCGGACATCCGAGTCAAAAGTTATTGTAGTTTGAATTTGCTCAGAGCTTCTGTTTTCAATTACGAACGTCTCGATATATTACGGGACTCAATCGGACATATGAGTAAAAAGTTATTGTCGTTTGATTTTTCTCAGAGCCTCAGTTTTCTATTTCGAGCGTCTCGATATACTACGGAATACAATCGGACATTCGAGTCAAAAGTTATTGTCGTTTGAATTTGCTCAGAGCTTTTGTTTTCAAATTCGAAAGTCTCGATATTTTACGAGGCTCTATCCGACATCCGAGTTAAAAGTTATTGTCATTTGATTTTTCTTAGAGCTTCCTTTTTCAAATTCGAGCGTCTCGATATACTACAGGACACAATCGGACAACCGAGTTAAAAGTTATTGTCGTTTGAATTTGCTCAGAGCTTCTGTTTTCAATTACGAGCGTCTCGATATATTACGGGACTCAATCGGACATCCGAGTAAAACGTTATTGCCGTTTGATTTTTCTCAGAGCTTCAGTTTTCAATTTTGAGCGTCTCGATATACTACGGGACACAATCGGACATCCGAGTGAAAAGTTATTGTTGTTTGAATTTGCTCAGAGCTTCTGTTTTCAATTACGAGCATTTCGATATATTACGAGACTCAATCGGACATCCGAGTTAAACGTTATTGTCATTTGAACTTGCTCAGAGCTTCTGTTTTCAATTACGAGCATCTCGATATGTTACGGGACTCAATCGGACATCCGAGTCAAAAGTTATTGTTGTTTGAATTTGCTCAGAGCTTCTGTTTTCAATTACGAGCATTTCGATATATTACGAGACTCAATCGGACATCCGAGTAAAAGGTTATTGTGGTTTGATTTTTCTCAGAGCTTTAGTGTTCAATTTCGAGCGTCTCGATATACTACGGGACACAATCGGACATCCGAGTAAAAAGTTATTGTCGTTTGAATTTGCTCAGAGCTTCTGTTTTCAATTACGAGCGTCTCGATATATTACGGGACTCAATCGGACATCCGAGTAAAACGTTATTGCCGTTTGATTTTTCTCAGAGCTTCAGTTTTCAATTTCGAGCGTCTCGATATATTACGGGACACAATCGGACATCTGAGTAAAAGGTTATTGTCGTTTGATTTTTCTCAGAGATTCAGTGTTCAATTTCGAGCGTCTCGATATACTACGGGACACAATCGGACATCCGAGTAAAACGTTATTGCCGTTTGATTTTTCTCAGAGCTTCAGTTTTCAATTTCGAGCGTCTCGATATATTACGGGACACAATCGGACATCCGAGTCAAAAGTTATTGTCGTTTTATTTTTCTCAGAGCTTCAGTTTTCAATTTCGAGCGTCTCGATATATTACGGGACACAATCGGACATCCGAGTCAAAAGTTATTGTCGTTTGATTTTTCTCAGAGCTTCAATTTTCAATTTCGAGCGTCTCGATATATTACGAGACTCAATCGGACATCCGAGTAAAAAGTTATTGTCGTTTGATTTTTCTCAGAGCTTCTGTTTTCAATTTCGAGTGTCTCGAGATATTATGGGACTCAATCGGACATCCGTGTAAAAAGTTATCGTCGTTTGATTTTTCTAATAGCTTCTGTTTTGAATTTCGAGCGTCTCGATATATTACGGGACACAATCGGACATCCGAGTCAAAAGTTATTGTAGTTTGAATTTGCTCAGAGCTTCTGTTTTCAATTACGAACGTCTCGATATATTACGGGACTCAATCGGACATATGAGTAAAAAGTTATTGTCGTTTGATTTTTCTCAGAGCCTCAGTTTTCTATTTCGAGCGTCTCGATATACTACGGAATACAATCGGACATTCGAGTCAAAAGTTATTGTCGTTTGAATTTGCTCAGAGCTTTTGTTTTCAAATTCGAAAGTCTCGATATTTTACGAGGCTCTATCCGACATCCGAGTTAAAAGTTATTGTCATTTGATTTTTCTTAGAGCTTCCTTTTTCAAATTCGAGCGTCTCGATATACTACAGGACACAATCGGACAACCGAGTTAAAAGTTATTGTCGTTTGAATTTGCTCAGAGCTTCTGTTTTCAATTACGAGCGTCTCGATATATTACGGGACTCAATCGGACATCCGAGTAAAACGTTATTGCCGTTTGATTTTTCTCAGAGCTTCAGTTTTCAATTTTGAGCGTCTCGATATACTACGGGACACAATCGGACATCTGAGTGAAAAGTTATTGTTGTTTGAATTTGCTCAGAGCTTCTGTTTTCAATTACGAGCATTTCGATATATTACGAGACTCAATCGGACATCCGAGTTAAACGTTATTGTCATTTGAACTTGCTCAGAGCTTCTGTTTTCAATTACGAGCATCTCGATATGTTACGGGACTCAATCGGACATCCGAGTCAAAAGTTATTGTTGTTTGAATTTGCTCAGAGCTTCTGTTTTCAATTACGAGCATTTCGATATATTACGAGACTCAATCGGACATCCGAGTAAAAGGTTATTGTGGTTTGATTTTTCTCAGAGCTTTAGTGTTCAATTTCGAGCGTCTCGATATACTACGGGACACAATCGGACATCCGAGTAAAAAGTTATTGTCGTTTGAATTTGCTCAGAGCTTCTGTTTTCAATTACGAGCGTCTCGATATATTACGGGACTCAATCGGACATCCGAGTAAAACGTTATTGCCGTTTGATTTTTCTCAGAGCTTCAGTTTTCAATTTCGAGCGTCTCGATATATTACGGGACACAATCGGACATCTGAGTAAAAGGTTATTGTCGTTTGATTTTTCTCAGAGATTCAGTGTTCAATTTCGAGCGTCTCGATATACTACGGGACACAATCGGACATCCGAGTAAAACGTTATTGCCGTTTGATTTTTCTCAGAGCTTCAGTTTTCAATTTCGAGCGTCTCGATATATTACGGGACACAATCGGACATCCGAGTCAAAAGTTATTGTCGTTTTATTTTTCTCAGAGCTTCAGTTTTCAATTTCGAGCGTCTCGATATATTACGGGACACAATCGGACATCCGAGTCAAAAGTTATTGTCGTTTGATTTTTCTCAGAGCTTCAATTTTCAATTTCGAGCGTCTCGATATATTACGAGACTCAATCGGACATCCGAGTAAAAAGTTATTGTCGTTTGATTTTTCTCAGAGCTTCCGTTTTCAATTTCGAGTGTCTCGAGATATTATGGGACTCAATCGGACATCCGTGTAAAAAGTTATCGTCGTTTGATTTTTCTAATAGCTTCTGTTTTGAATTTCGAGCGTCTCGATATATTACGGGACACAATCGGACATCCGAGTCAAAAGTTATTGTAGTTTGAATTTGCTCAGAGCTTCTGTTTTCAATTACGAACGTCTCGATATATTACGGGACTCAATCGGACATATGAGTAAAAAGTTATTGTCGTTTGATTTTTCTCAGAGCCTCAGTTTTCTATTTCGAGCGTCTCGATATACTACGGAATACAATCGGACATTCGAGTCAAAAGTTATTGTCGTTTGAATTTGCTCAGAGCTTTTGTTTTCAAATTCGAAAGTCTCGATATTTTACGAGGCTCTATCCGACATCCGAGTTAAAAGTTATTGTCATTTGATTTTTCTTAGAGCTTCCTTTTTCAAATTCGAGCGTCTCGATATACTACAGGACACAATCGGACAACCGAGTTAAAAGTTATTGTCGTTTGAATTTGCTCAGAGCTTCTGTTTTCAATTACGAGCGTCTCGATATATTACGGGACTCAATCGGACATCCGAGTAAAACGTTATTGCCGTTTGATTTTTCTCAGAGCTTCAGTTTTCAATTTTGAGCGTCTCGATATACTACGGGACACAATCGGACATCCGAGTGAAAAGTTATTGTTGTTTGAATTTGCTCAGAGCTTCTGTTTTCAATTACGAGCATTTCGATATATTACGAGACTCAATCGGACATCCGAGTTAAACGTTATTGTCATTTGAACTTGCTCAGAGCTTCTGTTTTCAATTACGAGCATCTCGATATGTTACGGGACTCAATCGGACATCCGAGTCAAAAGTTATTGTTGTTTGAATTTGCTCAGAGCTTCTGTTTTCAATTACGAGCATTTCGATATATTACGAGACTCAATCGGACATCCGAGTAAAAGGTTATTGTGGTTTGATTTTTCTCAGAGCTTTAGTGTTCAATTTCGAGCGTCTCGATATACTACGGGACACAATCGGACATGCGAGTCAAAAGATATTGTCGTTTGAATTTGCTGAGTGCTTCTGTTTTCAATTACGAGCGTCTCGATATATTACGGGACTCAATCGGACATCCGAGTAAAACGTTATTGCCGTTTGATTTTTCTCAGAGCTTCAGTTTTCAATTTCGAGCGTCTCGATATATTACGGGACACAATCGGACACCCGAGTTAAAAGTTATTGTCGTTTGAATTTGCTCAGAGCTTCTGTTTTCAATTGCGAGCGTCTCGATATATTACGAGACTCAATCAGACATCTGAGTAAAAAGTTATTGTCGTTTAATTTTTCTCAGAGCCTCAGTTTTCTATTTCGAGCGTCTCGATATACTACGGAATACAATCAGACATTCGAGTCAAAAGTTATTGTCGTTTGAATTTGCTCAGAGCTTTTGTTTTCAAATTCGAAAGTCTCGATATTTTACGAGGCTCTATCCGACATCCGAGTTAAAAGTTATTGTCATTTGATTTTTCTTAGAGCTTCCTTTTTCAAATTCGAGCGTCTCGATATACTACGGGATACAATTAGACACCCGAATTAAAGGTTGTTGTTGTTTGAATTTGCTCAGAGCTTCTGTTTTGAATTACGAGCGTCTCGATATATTACGGGACTCAATCGGACATCCGAGAAAAAAGTTATTGTCGTTTGATTTTTCTCAGAGCTTCAGTTTTCAATTTCGAGCGTCTCGATATACTACGGGACACAATCGGACATCCGAGTCAAAAGTTATTGTCGTTTGAATTTGCTCAGAGCTTCTGTTTTCAATTTCGAGCGTCTCGACATATTTTGGGACCTAATCGGACATCCGTGTAAACAATTATCGTCGTTTGATTTTTATAATAGCTTCTGTTTTCAATTGCGAGCGTTTCGATATACTACGGGACACAATCGGACATCCGAGTCAAAAGTTATTGTCGTTTGAATTTGCTCAAAGCTTCTGTTTTCAATTACGAGCATCTCGATATATTACAGAACTCAATCGGACATCCGAGTAAAAATTTATTGTCGTTTGATTTTTCTCAGAGCTTCAGTTTTCAATTTCGAGCGTCTCGATATACTTCGGGACACAATCGGACATCCGAGTCAAAAGTTATTGTCGGTTGAATTTGCTCAGTGCTTTTCTTTTCAAATTCGAGCGTCTCGATATTTTACGGGGCTCTATCCGACATCCGAGATACAAGTTATTGTCGTTTGATTTTTCTTAGAGCTTCCCTTTTCAATTACGAGCGTCTCGATATACTATGGGACACAATCGGACACCTGAGTTAAAAGTTATTGTCGTTTGAATTTTCTCAGAGCTTCTGTTTTCATTTGCGAGCGTCTCGATATATTACGGGACTCAATCGGACATCCCATTAAAAAGTTATTGTCGTTTGAATTTGCTCAGAGCTTCTGTTTTCAATTACGAGCATCTCGATATATTACGGGACTCAACCGGACATCCGAGTAAAAATTTAATGTCGTTTTATTTTTCTCAGAGCTTCAGTTTTAAATTTCGAGCGTCTCGATATACTTCGGGACACAATCGGACATCCGAGTAAAAGGTTATTGTCGTTTGATTTTTCTCAGAGCTTCAGTGTTCAATTTCGAGCGTCTCGATATACTACGGGACACAATCGGACATCCGAGTCAAAAGTTATTGTCGTTTGAATTTGCTCAAAGCTTTTGTTTTCAATTACGAGCATCTCGATATATTACAGAACTCAATCAGACATCCGAGTAAAAAGTTATTGTCGTTTGATTTTTCTCAGAGCTTCAGTTTTCAATTTCGAGCGTCTCGATATACTTCGGGACACAATCGGACATCCGAGTCAAAGGTTATTGTCGTTTGATTTTTCTCAGAGCTTCAGTGTTCAATTTCGAGCGTCTCGATATACTACGGGACACAATCGGACATCCGAGTCAAAAGTTATTGTCGTTTGAATTTGCTGAGTGCTTCTGTTTTCAATTTTGAGCGTCTTGATATTGTTCGGGGCTCTATCCGACATCCGAGTTAAAAGTTATTGTCGTTTGATTTTTCTTAGAGCTTCCCTTTTCAATTACAAGCGTCTTGATATACTACGGGACACAATCGGACACCCGAGTTAAAAGTTATTGTCGTTTGAATTTGCTCAGAGCTTCTGTTTTCAATTGCGAGCGTCTCGATATAATACGGGACTCAATCGGACATCCCATTAAAAAGTTATTGTCGTTTGAATTTGCTCAGTGCTTCTGTTTTCAATTTCGAGCGTCTCGATATTTTACGGGGCTCTATCCGACATCCGAGTTAAAAGTTATTGTCGTTTGATTTTTTTAAGATCTTCCCTTTTCAATTACGAGCGTCGCGATATACTAGGGGACACAATCGGACAACCGAGTTAAAAGTTATTGTCGTTTGAATTTGCTCAGAGCTTCTGTTTTCAATTACGAGCGTCTCGATATATTACGGGACACAATCGGACATCTGAGTAAAAAGTTATTGTCGTTTAATTTTTCTCAGAGCTTCAGTTTTCAATTTCGAGCGTCTCGATATACTTCGGGACACAATCGGACATCCGAGTCAAAAGTTATTGTCGTTTGAATTTGCTGAGTGCTTCTGTTTTCAATTTTGAGCGTCTTGATATTGTTCGGGGCTCTATCCGACATCCGAGTTAAAAGTTATTGTCGTTTGATTTTTCTTAGAGCTTCCCTTTTCAATTACAAGCGTCTTGATATACTACGGGACACAATCGGACACCCGAGTTAAAAGTTATTGTCGTTTGAATTTGCTCAGAGCTTCTGTTTTCAATTGCGAGCGTCTCGATATAATACGGGACTCAATCGGACATCCCATTAAAAAGTTATTGTCGTTTGAATTTGCTCAGTGCTTCTGTTTTCAATTTCGAGCGTCTCGATATTTTACGGGGCTCTATCCGACATCCGAGTTAAAAGTTATTGTCGTTTGATTTTTTTAAGATCTTCCCTTTTCAATTACGAGCGTCGCGATATACTAGGGGACACAATCGGACAACCGAGTTAAAAGTTATTGTCGTTTGAATTTGCTCAGAGCTTCTGTTTTCAATTACGAGCGTCTCGATATATTACGGGACACAATCGGACATCTGAGTAAAAAGTTATTGTCGTTTAATTTTTCTCAGAGCTTCAGTTTTCAATTTCGAGCGTCTCGATATACTTCGGGACACAATCGGACATCCGAGTCAAAAGTTATTGTCGGTTGAATTTGCTCAGTGCTTTTGTTTTCAAATTCGAGCGTCTCGATATTTTACGGGGCTCCATCCGACATCCGAGATACAAGTTATTGTCGTTTGATTTTTCTTAGAGCTTCCCTTTTCAATTACGAGCGTCTCGATATACTATGGGACACAATCGGACACCTGAGTTAAAAGTTATTGTCGTTTGAATTTGCTCAGAGCTTCTGTTTTCATTTGCCAGCGTCTCGATATATTACGGGACTCAATCGGACATCCCATTAAAACGTTATTGTCGTTTGAATTTGCTCAGAGCTTCTGTTTTCAATTACGAGCATCTCGATATATTACGGGACTCATCCGGACATCCGAGTAAAAATTTATTGTCGTTTTATTTTTCTTAGAGCTTCAGTTTTAAATTTCGAGCGTCTCGATATACTTCGGGACACAATCGGACATCCGAGTAAAAGGTTATTGTCGTTTGATTTTTCTCAGAGCTTCAGTGTTCAATTTCGAGCGTCTCGATATACTATGGGACACAATCGGACATCCGAGTCAAAAGTTATTGTCGTTTGAATTTGCTGAGTGCTTCTGTTTTCAATTTTGAGCGTCTTGATATTGTTCGGGGCTCTATCCGACATCCGAGTTAAAAGTTATTGTCGTTTGATTTTTCTTAGAGCTTCCCTTTTCAATTACAAGCGTCTCGATATACTAAGGGACACAATCGGACACCCGAGTTAAAAGTTATTGTCGTTTGAATCTTCTCAGAGCTTCTGTTTTCAATTGCGAGCGTCTCGATATACTACGGGACTCAATCGGACATCCCATTAAAAAGTTATTGTCGTTTGAATTTGCTCAGTGCTTCTGTTTTAAATTTCGAGCGTCTCGATATACTTCGGGACACAATCGGACATCCGAGTAAAAGGTTATTGTCGTTTGATTTTTCTCAGAGCTTTAGTGTTCAATTTCGAGCGTCTCGATATACTTCGGGACACAATCGGACATCCGAGTAAAACGTTATTGCCGTTTGATTTTTCTCAGAGCTTCAGTTTTCAATTTTGAGCGTCTCGATATACTACGGGACACAATCGGACATCCGAGTGAAAAGTTATTGTTGTTTGAATTTGCTCAGAGCTTCTGTTTTCAATTATGAGCATTTCGATATATTACGAGACTCAATCGGACATCCGAGTTAAACGTTATTGTCATTTGAACTTGCTCAGAGCTTCTGTTTTCAATTACGAGCATCTCGATATGTTACGGGACTCAATCGGACATCCGAGTCAAAAGTTATTGTTGTTTGAATTTGCTCAGAGCTTCTGTTTTCAATTACGAGCATTTCGATATATTACGAGACTCAATCGGACATCCGTGTAAAAGGTTATTGTGGTTTGATTTTTCTCAGAGCTTTAGTGTTCAATTTCGAGCGTCTCGATATACTACGGGACACAATCGGACATGCGAGTCAAAAGTTATTGTCGTTTGAATTTGCTGAGTGCTTCTGTTTTCAATTTTGAGCGTCTCGATATTGTTCGGGGCTCTATCCGACATCCGTGTTAAAAGTTATTGTCGTTTGATTTTTCTTAGAGCTTCTCTTTTCAATTACAAGCGTCTCGATATACTACGGGACACAATCGGACACCCGAGTTAAAAGTTATTGTCGTTTGAATTTGCTCAGAGCTTCTGTTTTCAATTGCGAGCGTCTCGATATATTACGAGACTCAATCGGACATCTGAGTAAAAAGTTATTGTCGTTTAATTTTTCTCAGAGCCTCAGTTTTCTATTTCGAGCGTCTCGATATACTACGGAATACAATCGGACATTCGAGTCAAAAGTTATTGTCGTTTGAATTTGCTCAGAGCTTTTGTTTTCAAATTCGAAAGTCTCGATATTTTACGAGGCTCTATCCGACATCCGAGTTAAAAGTTATTGTCATTTGATTTTTCTTAGAGCTTCCTTTTTCAAATTCGAGCGTCTCGATATACTACGGGATACAATCAGACACCCGAATTAAAAGTTGTTGTTTGAATTTGCTCAGAGCTTCTGTTTTCAATTACGAGCGTCTCGATATATTACGGGACTCAATCGGACATCCGAGAAAAAAGTTATTGTTTTTTGATTTTTCTCAGAGCTTCAGTTTTCAATTTCGAGCGTCTCGATATACTACGGGACACAATCGGACATCCGAGTCAAAAGTTCTTGTCGTTTGAATTTGCTCAGAGCTTCTGTTTTCAATTTCGAGCGTCTCGACATATTTTGGGACCTAATCGGACATCCGTGTAAACAATTATCGTCGTTTGATTTTTATAATAGCTTCTGTTTTCAATTACGAGCGTTTCGATATACTACGGGACACAATCGGACATCCGAGTCAAAAGTTATTGTCGTTTGAATTTGCTCAAAGCTTCTGTTTTCAATTACGAGCATCTCGATATATTACAGAACTCAATCGGACATCCGAGTAAAAATTTATTGTCGTTTGATTTTTCTCAGAGCTTCAGTTTTCAATTTCGAGCGTCTCGATATACTTCGGGACACAATCGGACATCCGAGTCAAAAGTTATTGTCGGTTGAATTTGCTCAGTGCTTTTGTTTTCAAATTCGAGCGTCTCGATATTTTACGGGGCTCTATCCGACATCCGAGATACAAGTTATTGTCGTTTGATTTTTCTTAGAGCTTCCCTTTTCAATTACGAGCGTCTCGATATACTATGGGACACAATCGGACACCTGAGTTAAAAGTTATTGTCGTTTGAATTTTCTCAGAGCTTCTGTTTTCATTTGCGAGCGTCTCGATATATTACGGGACTCAATCGGACATCCCATTAAAAAGTTATTGTCGTTTGAATTTGCTCAGAGCTTCTGTTTTCAATTACGAGCATCTCGATATATTACGGGACTCAACCGGACATCCGAGTAAAAATTTAATGTCGTTTTATTTTTCTCAGAGCTTCAGTTTTAAATTTCGAGCGTCTCGATATACTTCGGGACACAATCGGACATCCGAGTAAAAGGTTATTGTCGTTTGATTTTTCTCAGAGCTTCAGTGTTCAATTTCGAGCGTCTCGATATACTACGGGACACAATCGGACATCCGAGTCAAAAGTTATTGTCGTTTGAATTTGCTCAAAGCTTCTGTTTTCAATTACGAGCATCTCGATATATTACAGAACTCAATCAGACATCCGAGTAAAACGTTATTGTCGTTTGATTTTTCTCAGAGCTTCAGTTTTCAATTTCGAGCGTCTCGATATACTTCGGGACACAATCGGACATCCGAGTCAAAGGTTATTGTCGTTTGATTTTTCTCAGAGCTTCAGTGTTCAATTTCGAGCGTCTCGATATACTACGGGACACAATCGGACATCCGAGTCAAAAGTTATTGTCGTTTGAATTTGCTGAGTGCTTCTGTTTTCAATTTTGAGCGTCTTGATATTGTTCGGGGCTCTATCCGACATCCGAGTTAAAAGTTATTGTCGTTTGATTTTTCTTAGAGCTTCCCTTTTCAATTACAAGCGTCTTGATATACTACGGGACACAATCGGACACCCGAGTTAAAAGTTATTGTCGTTTGAATTTGCTCAGAGCTTCTGTTTTCAATTGCGAGCGTCTCGATATAATACGGGACTCAATCGGACATCCCATTAAAAAGTTATTGTCGTTTGAATTTGCTCAGTGCTTCTGTTTTCAATTTCGAGCGTCTCGATATTTTACGGGGCTCTATCCGACATCCGAGTTAAAAGTTATTGTCGTTTGATTTTTTTAAGATCTTCCCTTTTCAATTACGAGCGTCTCGATATACTACGGGACACAATCGGACAACCGAGTTAAAAGTTATTGTCGTTTGAATTTGCTCAGAGCTTCTGTTTTCAATTACGAGCGTCTCGATATATTACGGGACACAATCGGACATCTGAGTAAAAAGTTATTGTCGTTTAATTTTTCTCAGAGCTTCAGTTTTCAATTTCGAGCGTCTCGATATACTTCGGGACACAATCGGACATCCGAGTCAAAAGTTATTGTCGGTTGAATTTGCTCAGTGCTTTTGTTTTCAAATTCGAGCGTCTCGATATTTTACGGGGCTCCATCCGACATCCGAGATACAAGTTATTGTCGTTTGATTTTTCTTAGAGCTTCCCTTTTCAATTACGAGCGTCTCGATATACTATGGGACACAATCGGACACCTGAGTTAAAAGTTATTGTCGTTTGAATTTGCTCAGAGCTTCTGTTTTCATTTGCCAGCGTCTCGATATATTACGGGACTCAATCGGACATCCCATTAAAACGTTATTGTCGTTTGAATTTGCTCAGAGCTTCTGTTTTCAATTACGAGCATCTCGATATATTACGGGACTCATCCGGACATCCGAGTAAAAATTTATTGTCGTTTTATTTTTCTTAGAGCTTCAGTTTTAAATTTCGAGCGTCTCGATATACTTCGGGACACAATCGGACATCCGAGTAAAAGGTTATTGTCGTTTGATTTTTCTCAGAGCTTCAGTGTTCAATTTCGAGCGTCTCGATATACTACGGGACACAATCGGACATCCGAGTCAAAAGTTATTGTCGTTTGAATTTGCTGAGTGCTTCTGTTTTCAATTTTGAGCGTCTTGATATTGTTCGGGGCTCTATCCGACATCCGAGTTAAAAGTTATTGTCGTTTGATTTTTCTTAGAGCTTCCCTTTTCAATTACAAGCGTCTCGATATACTACGGGACACAATCGGACACCCGAGTTAAAAGTTATTGTCGTTTGAATCTTCTCAGACCTTCTGTTTTCAATTGCGAGCGTCTCGATATATTACGGGACTCAATCGGACATCCCATTAAAAAGTTATTGTCGTTTGAATTTGCTCAGTGCTTCTGTTTTAAATTTCGAGCATCTCGATATTTTACGGGGCTCTATCCGACATCCGAGTTAAAAGTTATTGTCGTTTGATTTTTTTAAGAGCTTCCCTTTTCAATTACGAGCGTCTCGATATACTACAGGACACAATCGGACAACCGAGTTAAAAGTTATTGTCGTTTGAATTTGCTCAGAGCTTCTGTTTTCAATTACGAGCGTCTCGATATATTACGGGACTCAATCGGACATCCGAGTAAAACGTTATTGCCGTTTGATTTTTCTCAGAGCTTCAGTTTTCAATTTTGAGCGTCTCGATATACTACGGGACACAATCGGACATCCGAGTGAAAAGTTATTGTTGTTTGAATTTGCTCAGAGCTTCTGTTTTCAATTACGAGCATTTCGATATATTACGAGACTCAATCGGACATCCGAGTTAAACGTTATTGTCATTTGAACTTGCTCAGAGCTTCTGTTTTCAATTACGAGCATCTCGATATGTTACGGGACTCAATCTTACATCCGAGTCAAAAGTTATTGTTGTTTGAATTTGCTCAGAGCTTCTGTTTTCAATTACGAGCATTTCGATATATTACGAGACTCAATCGGACATCCGAGTAAAAGGTTATTGTGGTTTGATTTTTCTCAGAGCTTTAGTGTTCAATTTCGAGCGTCTCGATATACTACGGGACACAATCGGACATGCGAGTCAAAAGTTATTGTCGTTTGAATTTGCTGAGTGCTTCTGTTTTCAATTTTGAGCGTCTCGATATTGTTCGGGGCTCTATCCGACATCCGTGTTAAAAGTTATTGTCGTTTGATTTTTCTTAGAGCTTCTCTTTTCAATTACAAGCGTCTCGATATACTACGGGACACAATCGGACACCCGAGTTAAAAGTTATTGTCGTTTGAATTTGCTCAGAGCTTCTGTTTTCAATTGCGAGCGTCTCGATATATTACGAGAATCAATCGGACATCCCATTAAAAATTTATTGTCGTTTGAATTTTCTCAGAGCTTCTGTTTTCAATTACGAGCATCTCGATATATTGCGGGACTCAATCGGACATCCGAGTAAAAAGTTATTGACGTTTTATTTTTCTCAGAGCTTCAGTTTTAAATTTCGAGCGTCTCGATATACTTCGGGACACAATCGGACATCCGAGTAAAAGGTTATTGTCGTTTGATTTTTCTCAGAGCTTCAGTGTTCAATGTCGAGCGTCTCGATATACTACGGGACACAATCGGACATCCGAGTCAAAAGTTATTGTCGTTTGAATTTCCTGAGTGCTTCTGTTTTCAATTTTGAGCGTCTCGATATTGTTCGGGGCTCTATCCGACATCCGAGTTAAAAGTTATTGTCGTTTGATTTTTCTTAGAGCTTCCCTTTTCAATTACAAGCGTCTCGATATACTTAGGGACACAATCGGACGCCCGAGTTAAAAGTTATTGTCGTTTGAATTTTCTCAAAGCTTCTGTTTTCAATTGCGAGCGTCTCGATATATTACGGGACTCAATCGGACATCCCATTAAAAAGTTATTGTCGTTTGAATTTGCTCAGAGCTTCTGTTTTCAATTACGAGCATCTCGATATATTACGGGACTCAATCGGACATCCGAGTAAAAAGTTATTGTCCTTTTATTTTTCTCAGAGCTTCAGTTTTAAATTTCGAGCGTCTCGATATACTTCGGCACACAATCGGACATCCGAGTAAAAAGTTATTGTCATTTGAATTTGCTCAGTGCTTCTGTTTTCAATTTCGAGCGTCTCGATATTTTAAGGGGCTCTATCCGACATCCGAGTTAAAAGTTATTGTCGTTTGATTTTTTTAAGAGCTTCCCTTTTCAATTACGAGTGTCTCGATATACTACGGTACACAATCGGACAACCGAGTTAAAGGTTATTGTCGTTTAAATTTGCTCAGAGCTTCTGTTTTCAATTACGAGCATCTCGATATATTACGGGACTCAATCGGACATCCGAGTAAAAAGTTATTGTCCTTTTATTTTTCTCAGAGCATCAGTTTCAAATTTCGAGCGTCTCGATATACTTCGGCACACAATCGGACATCCGAGTAAAAAGTTATTGTCGTTTGAATTTGCTCAGTGCTTCTGTTTTCAATTTCGAGCGTCTCGATATTTTACGGGGCTCTATCCGACATCCGAGTTAAAAGTTATTGTCGTTTGATTTTTTTAAGAGCTTCCCTTTTCAATTACGAGTGTCTCGATATACTACGGTACACAATCGGACATCCGAGTCAAAAGTTATTGTCGTTTGAATTTGCTCAGAGCTTCTATTTTCAATTACGAGCGTCTCCATATACTACGGGAGACAATCGGACATCCGAGTAAAAAGTTATTGTCGTTTGAATTTGCTTAGTGCTTCTGTTTTCAATTTCGAGCGGCCTTATATTTTACGGGGCTCTATCCGACATCCGAGTTAAAAGTTATTGTCGTTTGATTTTTCTAAGAGTTTCCCTTTTTGATTGTTAGCGTCTCGATATACTACGGGACACAATCGGACACCCGAGTTAAAAGTTATTGTCGTTTGAATTTGCTCAGAGCTTCTGTTTTCAATTACGAGCGTCTCGATATATTACGAGACTCAATCGGACATCCGAGTAAAACGTTATTGTCATTTGAATTTGCTCAGAGCTTCTGTTTTCAATTACGAGCATTTCGATATATTACGAGTCTCAATCGGACATCCGAGTAAAAGGTTATTGTGGTTTGATTTTTCTCAGAGCTTCAGTGTTCAATTTCGAGCGTCTCGATATACTACGGGACACAATCGGACATGCGAGTCAAAAGTTATTGTCGTTTGAATTTCTGAGTGCTTCTGTTTTCAATTTTGAGCGTCTCGATATTGTTCGGGGCTCTATCCGACATCCGTGTTAAAAGTTATTGTCGTTTGATTTTTCTTAGAGCTTCCATTTTCAATTACAAGCGTCTCGATATACTACGGGACACAATCGGACACCCGAGTTAAAAGTTATTGTCGTTTGAATTTGCTCAGAGCTTTTGTTTTCAATTGCGAGCGTCTCGATATATTACGAGACTCAATCGGACATCCCATTAAAAATTTATTGTCGTTTGAATTTGCTCAGAGCTTCTGTTTTCAATTACGAGCATCTCGATATATTACGGGACTCAATCGGACATCCGAGTAAAAAGTTATTGTCCTTTTATTTTTCTCAGAGCTTCAGTTTTAAATTTCGAGCGTCTCGATATACTTCGGCACACAATCGGACATCCGAGTAAAAAGTTATTGTCGTTTGAATTTGCTCAGTGCTTCTGTTTTTAATTTCGAGCGTCTCGATATTTTACGGGGCTCTATCCGACATCCGAGTTAAAAGTTATTGTCGTTTGATTTTTTTAAGAGCTTCCCTTTTCAATTACGAGTGTCTCGATATACTACGGGACACAATCGGACAACCGAGTTAAAGGATATTGTCGTTTAAATTTGCTCAGAGCTTCTGTTTTCAATTACGAGCGTCTCGATATATTACGGGGCTCAATCGGACATCCGAGTAAAAAGTTATTGTCGTTTGATTTTTCTCAGAGCTTCAGTTTTCAATTTTGAGCGTCTCGATATACAACGGGACACAATCGGACATCCGAGTCAAAAGTTATTGTCGTTTGAATTTGCTCAGAGCTTCTGTTTTCAATTACGAGCATCTCGATATATTACGGGACTCAATCGGACATCCGAGTAAAAAGTTATTGTCCTTTTATTTTTCTCAGAGCTTCAGTTTTGAATTTCGAGCGTCTCGATATACTTCGGCACACAATCGGACATCCGAGTAAAAAGTTATTGTCGTTTGATTTTTCTAAGAGTTTCCCTTTTTGATTGTTAGCGTCTCGATATACTACGGGACACAATCGGACACCCGAGTTAAAAGTTATTGTCGTTTGAATTTGCTCAGAGCTTCTGTTTTCAATTACGAGCATCTCGATATATTACGAGACTCAATCGGACATCCGAGTAAAACGTTATTGTCATTTGAATTTGCTCAGAGCTTCTGTTTTCAATTACGAGCATTTCGATATATTACGAGACTCAATCGGACATCCGAGTAAAAGGTTATTGTGGTTTGATTTTTCTCAGAGCTTCAGTGTTCAATTTCGAGCGTCTCGATATACTACGGGACACAATCAGACATGCGAGTCAAAAGTTATTGTCGTTTGAATTTCTGAGTGCTTCTGATTTCAATTTTGAGCGTCTCGATATTGTTCGGGGCTCTATCCGACATCCGTGTTAAAAGTTATTGTCGTTTGATTTTTCTTAGAGCTTCCCTTTTCAATTACAAGCGTCTCGATATACTACGGGACACAATCGGACACCCGAGTTAAAAGTTATTGTCGTTTGAATTTGCTCAGAGCTTCTATTTTCAATTGCGAGCATCTCGATATATTACGAGACTCAATCGGACATCCCATTAAAAATTTATTGTCGTTTGAATTTGCTCAGAGCTTCTGTTTTCAATTACGAGCATCTCGAAATATTACGGGACTCAATCGGACATCCGAGTAAAAAGTTATTGACGTTTTATTTTTCTCAGAGCTTCAGTTTTAAATTTCGAGCGTCTCGATATACTTCGGGACACAATCGGACCTCCGAGTAAAAGGTTATTGTCGTTTGATTTTTCTCAGAGCTTCAGTGTTCAATTTCGAGTGTCTCGATATACTACGGGACACAATCGGACATCCGAGTCAAAAGTTATTGTCGTTTGAATTTCCTGAGTGCTTCTGTTTTCAATTTAGAGCTTCTCGATATTGTTCGGGGCTCTATCTGACATCCGAGTTAAAAGTTATTGTCGTTTGATTTTTCTTAGAGCTTCCCTTTTCAATTACAAGCGTCTCGATATACTACGGGACACAATCGGACACCCGAGTTAAAAGTTATTGTCGTTTGAATTTGCTTAGAGCTTCTATTTTCAATTGCGAGCGTCTCGATATATTACGGGACTCAATCGGACATCCCATTAAAAAGTTATTGTCGTTTGAATTTGCTCAGAGCTTCTGTTTTCAATTACGAGCATCTCGATATATTACGGGACTCAATCGGACATCCGAGTAAAAAGTTATTGTCCTTTTATTTTTCTCAGAGCTTCAGTTTTAAATTTTGAGCGTCTCGATATACTTCGGCACACAATCGGACATCCGAGTAAAAAGTTATTGTCGTTTGAATTTGCTCAGTGCTTCTGTTTTTAATTTCGAGCGTCTCGATATTTTACGGGGCTCTATCCGACATCCGAGTTAAAAGTTATTGTCGTTTGATTTTTTTAAGAGCTTCCCGTTTCAATTACGAGTGTCTCGATATACTATGGGACACAATCGGACAACCGAGTTAAAGGATATTGTCGTTTAAATTTGCTCAGAGCTTCTGTTTTCAATTATGAGCGTCTCGATATATTACGGGACTCAATCGGACATCCGAGTAAAAAGTTATTGTCGTTTGATTTTTCTTAGAGCTTCAGTTTTAAATTTTGAGCGTCTCGATATACAACGGGACACAATCGGACATCCGAGTCAAAAGTTATTGTCGTTTGAATTTGCTCAGAGCTTCTATTTTCAATTACGAGCGTCTCGATATACTACGGGAGACAATCGGACATCCGAGTAAAAAGTTATTGTCGTTTGAATTTGCTCAGTGCTTCTGTTTTCAATTTCGAGCGTCCTTATATTTTACGGGGCTCTATCCGACATCCGAGTTAAAAGTTATTGTCGTTTGATTTTTCTAAGAGCTTCCCGTTTCAATTACGAGTGTCTCGATATACTATGGGACACAATCGGACAACCGAGTTAAAGGATATTGTCGTTTAAATTTGCTCAGAGCTTCTGTTTTCAATTGCGAGCGTCTCGATATATTACGAGACTCAATCGGACATCCCATTAAAAATTTATTGTCGTTTGAATTTTCTCATAGCTTCTGTTTTCAATTACGAGCATCTCGATATATTGCGGGACTCAATCGGACATCCGAGTAAAAAGTTATTGACGTTTTATTTTTCTCAGAGCTTCAGTTTTAAATTTCGAGCGTCTCGATATACTTCGGGACACAATCGGACATCCGAGTAAAAGGTTATTGTCGTTTGATTTTTCTCAGAGCTTCAGTGTTCAATGTCGAGCGTCTCGATATACTACGGGACACAATCGGACATCCGAGTCAAAAGTTATTGTCGTTTGAATTTCCTGAGTGCTTCTGTTTTCAATTTAGAGCTTCTCGATATTGTTCGGGGCTCTATCTGACATCCGAGTTAAAAGTTATTGTCGTTTGATTTTTCTTAGAGCTTCCCTTTTCAATTACAAGCGTCTCGATATACTACGGGACACAATCGGACACCCGAGTTAAAAGTTATTGTCGTTTGAATTTGCTCAGAGCTTCTATTTTCAATTGCGAGCGTCTCGATATATTACGGGACTCAATCGGACATCCCATTAAAAAGTTATTGTCGTTTGAATTTGCTCAGAGCTTCTGTTTTCAATTACGAGCATCTCGATATATTACGGGACTCAATCGGACATCCGAGTAAAAAGTCATTGTCCTTTTATTTTTCTCAGAGCTTCAGTTTTAAATTTTGAGCGTCTCGATATATTTCGGCACACAATCGGACATCCGAGTAAAAAGTTATTGTCGTTTGAATTTGCTCAGTGCTTCTGTTTTTAATTTCGAGCGTCTCGATATTTTACGGGGCTCTATCCAACATCCGAGTTAAAAGTTATTGTCGTTTGATTTTTTTAAGAGCTTCCCGTTTCAATTACGAGTGTCTTGATATACTATGGGACACAATCGGACAACCGAGTTAAAGGATATTGTCGTTTAAATTTTCTCAGAGCTTCTGTTTTCAATTATGAGCGTCTCGATATATTACGGGACTCAATCGGACATCCGAGTAAAAAGTTATTGTCGTTTGATTTTTCTCAGAGCTTCAGTTTTCAATTTTGAGCGTCTCGATATACTTCGGCACACAATCGGACATCCGAGTAAAAAGTTATTGTCGTTTGAATTTGCTCAGTGCTTCTGTTTTCAATTTCGAGCGTCTCGATATTTTACGGGGCTCTATCCGACATCCGAGTTAAAAGTTATTGTCGTTTGATTTTTTTAAGAGCTTCCCTTTTCAATTACGAGTGTCTCGATATACTACGGTACACAATCGGACATCCGAGTCAAAAGTTATTGTCGTTTGAATTTTCTCAGAGCTTCTATTTTCAATTACGAGCGTCTCCATATACTACGGGAGACAATCGGACATCCGAGTAAAAAGTTATTGTCGTTTGAATTTGCTCAGTGCTTCTGTTTTCAATTTCGAGCGTCCTTATATTTTACGGGGCTCTATCCGACATCCGAGTTAAAAGTTATTGTCGTTTGATTTTTCTAAGAGTTTCCCTTTTTGATTGTTAGCGTCTCGATATACTACGGGACACAATCGGACACCCGAGTTAAAAGTTATTGTCGTTTGAATTTGCTCAGAGCTTCTGTTTTCAATTACGAGCGTCTCGATATATTACGAGACTCAATCGGACATCCGAGTAAAACGTTATTGTCATTTGAATTTGCTCAGAGCTTCAGTTTTAAATTTCGAGCGTCTAGATATACTTCGGGACACAATCGGACCTCCGAGTAAAAGGTTATTGTCGTTTGATTTTTCTCAGAGCTTCAGTGTTCAATTTCGAGTGTCTCGATATACTACGGGACACAATCGGACATCCGAGTCAAAAGTTATTGTCGTTTGAATTTTCTGAGTGCTTCTGTTTTCAATTTTGAGCGTCTCGATATTGTTCGGGGCTCTATATGACATCCGAGTTAAAAGTTATTGTCGTTTGATTTTTCTTAGAGCTTCCCTTTTCAATTACAAGCGTCTCGATATACTACGGGACACAATCGGACACCCGAGTTAAAAGTTATTGTCGTTTGAATTTGCTCAGAGCTTCTGTTTTCAATTGCGAGCGTCTCGATATATTACGGGACTCAATCGGACATCCCATTAAAAAGTTATTGTCGTTTGAATTTGCTCAGAGCTTCTGTTTTCAATTACGAGCACCTCGATATATTACGGGACTCAATCGGACATCCGAGTAAAAAGTTATTGTCCTTTTATTTTTCTCAGAGCTTCAGTTTTAAATTTCGAGCGTCTCGATATACTTCGGCACACAATCGGACATCCGAGTAAAAAGTTATTGTCGTTTGAATTTGCTCAGTGCTTCTGTTTTTAATTTCGAGCGTCTCGATATTTTACGGGGCTCTATCCGACATCCGAGTTAAAAGTTATTGTCGTTTGATTTTTTTAAGAGCTTCCCTTTTCAATTACGAGTGTCTCGATATACTACGGGACACAATCGGACAACCGAGTTAAAGGATATTGTCGTTTAAATTTGCTCAGAGCTTCTGTTTTCAATTACGAGCGTCTCGATATATTACGGGGCTCAATCGGACATCCGAGTAAAAAGTTATTGTCGTTTGATTTTTCTCAAAGCTTCAGTTTTCAATTTTGAGCGTCTCGATATACAACGGGACACAATCGGACATCCGAGTCAAAAGTTATTGTCGTTTGAATTTGCTCAGAGCTTCTGTTTTCAATTACGAGCATCTCGATATATTACGGGACTCAATCGGACATCCGAGTAAAAAGTTATTGTCCTTTTATTTTTCTCAGAGCTTCAGTTTTAAATTTCGAGCGTCTCGATATACTTCGGCACACAATCGGACATCCGAGTAAAAAGTTATTGTCGTTTGATTTTTCTAAGAGATTCCCTTTTTTATTGTTAGCGTCTCGATATACTACGGGACACAATCGGACACCCGAGTTAAAAGTTATTGTCGTTTGAATTTGCTCAGAGCTTCTGTTTTCAATTACGAGCATCTCGATATATTACGAGACTCAATCGGACATCCGAGTAAAACGTTATTGTCATTTGAATTTGCTCAGAGCTTCTGTTTTCAATTACGAGCATTTCGATATATTACGAGACTCAATCGGACATCCGAGTAAAAGGTTATTGTGGTTTGATTTTTCTCAGAGCTTCAGTGTTCAATTTCGAGCGTCTCGATATACTACGGGACACAATCGGACATGCGAGTCAAAAGTTATTGTCGTTTGAATTTCTGAGTGCTTCTATTTTCAATTTTGAGCGTCTCGATATTGTTCGGGGCTCTATCCGACATCCGTGTTAAAAGTTATTGTCGTTTGATTTTTCTTAGAGCTTCCCTTTTCAATTACAAGCGTCTCGATATACTACGGGACACAATCGGACACCCGAGTTAAAAGTTATTGTCGTTTGAATTTGCTCAGAGCTTCTATTTTCAATTGCGAGCGTCTCGATATATTACGAGACTCAATCGGACATCCCATTAAAAATTTATTGTCGTTTGAATTTGCTCAGAGCTTCTATTTTCAATTACGAGCATCTCGAAATATTACGGGACTCAATCGGACATCCGAGTAAAAAGTTATTGACGTTTTATTTTTCTCAGAGCTTCAGTTTTAAATTTCGAGCGTCTCGATATACTTCGGGACACAATCGGACCTCCGAGTAAAAGGTTATTGTCGTTTGATTTTTCTCAGAGCTTCAGTGTTCAATTTCGAGTGTCTCGATATACTACGGGACACAATCGGACATCCGAGTCAAAAGTTATTGTCGTTTGAATTTCCTGAGTGCTTCTGTTTTCAATTTAGAGCTTCTCGATATTGTTCGGGGCTCTATCTGACATCCGAGTTAAAAGTTATTGTCGTTTGATTTTTCTTAGAGCTTCCCTTTTCAATTACAAGCGTCTCGATATACTACGGGACACAATCGGACACCCGAGTTAAAAGTTATTGTCGTTTGAATTTGCTCAGAGCTTCTATTTTCAATTGCGAGCGTCTCGATATATTACGGGACTCAATCGGACATCCCATTAAAAAGTTATTGTCGTTTGAATTTGCTTAGAGCTTCTGTTTTCAATTACGAGCATCTCGATATATTACGGGACTCAATCGGACATCCGAGTAAAAAGTTATTGTCCTTTTATTTTTCTCAGAGCTTCAGTTTTAAATTTTGAGCGTCTCGATATACTTCGGCACACAATGGGACATCCGAGTAAAAAGTTATTGTCGTTTGAATTTGCTCAGTGCTTCTGTTTTTAATTTCGAGCGTCTCGATATTTTACGGGGCTCTATCTGACATCCGAGTTAAAAGTTATTGTCGTTTGATTTTTTTAAGAGCTTCCCGTTTCAATTACGAGTGTCTCGATATACTATGGGACACAATCGGACAACCGAGTTAAAGGATATTGTCGTTTAAATTTGCTCAGAGCTTCTGTTTTCAATTATGAGCGTCTCGATATATTACGGGACTCAATCGGACATCCGAGTAAAAAGTTATTGTCGTTTGATTTTTCTCAGAGCTTCAGTTTTCAATTTTGAGCGTCTCGATATACAACGGGACACAATCGGACATCCGAGTCAAAAGTTATTGTCGTTTGAATTTGCTCAGAGCTTCTATTTTCAATTACGAGCGTCTCGATATACTACGGGAGACAATCGGACATCCGAGTAAAAAGTTATTGTCGTTTGAATTTGCTCAGTGCTTCTGTTTTCAATTTCGAGCGTCCTTATATTTTACGGGGCTCAATCCGACATCCGAGTTAAAAGTTATTGTCGTTTGATTTTTCTAAGAGTTTCCCTTTTTGATTATTAGCGTCTCGATATACTACGGGACACAATCGGACACCCGAGTTAAAAGTTATTGTCGTTTGAATTTGCTCAGAGCTTCTGTTTTCAATTACGAGCGTCTATATATATTAAGGGACTCAATCGGACATCCGAGTAACACGTTATTGTCATTTCAACTTGCTCAGAGCTTCTATTTTCAATTACGAGCATCTCGATATATTACGAGACTCAATCGGACATCCGAGTAAAAGGTTATTGTCGTTTGATTTTTCTCAGAGCTTCAGTGTACAATTTCGAGCGTCTCGATATACTACGGGACACAATCGGACATCCGAGTCAAAAGTTATTGTCGTTTGAATTTGCTGAGTGCTTCTGTTTTCAATTTTGAGCGTCTCGATATTGTTCGGGGCTCTATCCGACATCCGAGTTAAAAGTTATTGTCGTTTGATTTTTCTTAGAGCTTCCCTTTTCAATTACAAGCGTCTCGATATACTACGGGACACAATCGGACACCCGAGTTAAAAGTTATTGTCGTTTGAATTTGCTCAGAGCTTCTGTTTTCAATTGCGAGCGTCTCGATATATTACGGGACTCAATCGGACATCCCATTAAAAAGTTATTGTCGTTTGAATTTGCTCAGAGCTTCTGTTTTCAATTACGAGCGTCTCGATATATATTACGGGACTCAATCGGACTTCCGAGTAAAAAGTTATTGTCGTTTGATTTTTCTCAGAGCTTCAGTTTTCAATTTCGAGCGTCTCGATATACTATGGGACACAATCGGACATCCGAGTCAAAAGTTATTGTCGTTTGAATTTGCTTAGAGTTTCTGTTTTCAATTTCGAGCGTCTCGATATTTTACGGGGCTCTATCCGACATCCGAGTTATAAGTTATTGTCGTTTGATTTTTCTTAGAGCTTCCCTTTTCAATTACGAGCGTCTCGATATACTACGGGACACAAGTCGACATTTGAGTCAAAAGTTATTGTCGTTTGAATTTTCTCAGAGCTTCTGTGTTCAATTACGAGCGTCTCGATATACTACGGGACACAATCGGACATCCGAGTAAAAAGTTATTGTCGTTTGAATTTGCTCAGAGCTTCTGTTTTGAATTTCGAGCGTCTCGACATATTATGGGACTCAATCGGACATCCGTGTAAAAAGTTATCGTCCTTTGATTTTTCTAATAGCTTATGTTCTGAATTTCGAGCGTCTCGATATATTACGGGACACAATCGGACATCCGAGTCAAAAGTTATTGTCATTTGAATTTGCTCTGAAGTTCTGTTTTAAATTCCGAGCGTCTTGATATATGTTACGGGACTCAATCGGACTTCCGAGTAAAAAGTTATTGTCGTTTGATTTTTCTCAGAGCTTCAGTTTTCAATTTCGAGCGTCTCGATATACTACGGGACACAATCGGACATCCGAGTTAAAAGTTATTGTCGTTTGAATTTGCTCAGAGCTTCTGTTTTCAATTTCGAGCGTCTCGATATTTTACGGGGCTCTATCCGACATCCGAGTTAAAAGTTATTGTCGTTTGATTTTTCTTAGAGCTTCCCTTTTTAATTACGAGTGTCTCGATATACTACGGGACACAATCGGACATCCGAGTAAAAAGTTATTGTCGTTTGAATTTGTTCAGAGCTTCTGTTTTCAATTTCGAGTGTCTCAACATATTATGGGACTCAATCGGACATCCGTGTAAAATGTTATCATCGTTTGATTTTTCTAATAGCATCTGTTCTGAATTTCGAGCGTCTCGATATATTATGGGACACAATCGGACATCTGAGTCAAAAGTTATTGTTGTTTGAATTTGCTCAGAGCTTCTGTTTTCAATTGCGAGCGTCTCCATATATTACGGGACACAATCGGACATCCGAGTCAAAAGTTATTGTCGTTGGAATTTGTTCAGTGCTTCTATTTTCAATTACGAGCGTCTCGATATACTACGGGACACAATCGGACATCCGAGTTAAAAGTTATTGTCGTTTGAATTTGCTCAGAGCTTCTGTTTTCAATTTCGAGCGTCTCGATATTTTACGGGGCTCTATCCGACATCCGAGTTAAAAGTTATTGTCGTTTGATTTTTCTTAGAGCTTCCCTTTTCAATTACGAGCGTCTCGATATACTACGGGACACAATCGGACATCCGAGTAAAACGTTATGGTCGTTTGAATTTGCTCAGAGCTTCTGTTTTCAATTATGAGCGTCTCGATATACTACGGGACTCAATCGGACATCCAAGTAAAAAGTTATTGTCGTTTGAATTTGCTGAGAGCTTCTGTTTTCAATTTCGAGCGTCTCGACATATTACGGGACTCAATCGGACATCCGTGTAAAAAGTTATCGTCGTTTGATTTTTCTAATAGCTTCTGTTCTGAATTTCAAGCGTCTCGATATATTATGGGACACAATCGGACATCCGAGTCAAAAGTTATTGTCGTTTGAATTTGCTCTGAACTTCTGTTTTCAATTACGAGCGTCTCGATATATTACGGGACTCAATCGGACATCCGAGTAAAAAGTTATTATCGTTTGATTTTTCTCAGAGCTTCAGTTTTCAATTTCGAGCGTCTCGATATACTACGGGACACAATCGGACATCCGAGTCAAAAGTTATTGTCGTTTGAATTTGCTCTGAACTTCTGTTTTAAATTACGAGCGTCTCGATATATATTACGGGACTCAATCGGACTTCCGAGTAAAAAGTTATTGTCGTTTGATTTTTCTCAGAGCTTCAGTTTTCAATTTCGAACGTCTCGATATACTACGGGACACAATCGGACATCCGAGTCTAAAGAATTTGTCGTTTGAATTTGCTCAGAGCTTCTAATTTCAATTACGAGCGTCTCGATATATTACGGTACTCAATCGGACATCCGAGTAAAAAGTTATTGTCGTTTGATTTTTCTCAGAGCTTCAGTTTTCAATTTCGAGCGTCTCGATATACTATGGGACACAATCGGACATCCGAGTCAAAAGTTATTGTCGTTTGAATTTGCTTAGAGTTTCTGTTTTCAATTTCGAGCGTCTCGATATTTTACGGGGCTCTATCCGACATCCGAGTTATAAGTTATTGTCGTTTGATTTTTCTTAGAGCTTCCCTTTTCAATTACGAGCGTCTCGATATACTACGGGACACAAGTCAACATTTGAGTCAAAAGTTATTGTCGTTTGAATTTTCTCAGAGCTTCTGTGTTCAATTACGAGCGTCTCGATATACTACGGGACACAATCGGACATCCGAGTAAAAAGTTATTGTCGTTTGAATTTGCTCAGAGCTTCTGTTTTGAATTTCGAGCGTCTCGACATATTATGGGACTCAATCGGACATCCGTGTAAAAAGTTATCGTCCTTTGATTTTTCTAATAGCTTATGTTCTGAATTTCGAGCGTCTCGATATATTACGGGACACAATCGGACATCCGAGTCAAAAGTTATTGTCGTTTGAATTTGCTCTGAAGTTCTGTTTTAAATTCCGAGCGTCTTGATATATGTTACGGGACTCAATCGGACTTCCGAGTAAAAAGTTATTGTCGTTTGATTTTTCTCAGAGCTTCAGTTTTCAATTTCGAGCGTCTCGATATACTACGGGACACAATCGGACATCCGAGTTAAAAGTTATTGTCGTTTGAATTTGCTCAGAGCTTCTGTTTTCAATTTCGAGCGTCTCGATATTTTACGGGGCTCTATCCGACATCCGAGTTAAAAGTTATTGTCGTTTGATTTTTCTTAGAGCTTCCCTTTTTAATTACGAGTGTCTCGATATACTACGGGACACAATCGGACATCCGAGTAAAAAGTTATTGTCGTTTGAATTTGTTCAGAGCTTCTGTTTTCAATTTCGAGTGTCTCAACATATTATGGGACTCAATCGGACATCCGTGTAAAATGTTATCATCGTTTGATTTTTCTAATAGCATCTGTTCTGAATTTCGAGCGTCTCGATATATTATGGGACACAATCGGACATCTGAGTCAAAAGTTATTGTTGTTTGAATTTGCTCAGAGCTTCTGTTTTCAATTGCGAGCGTCTCCATATATTACGGGACACAATCGGACATCCGAGTCAAACGTTATTGTCGTTGGAATTTGTTCAGTGCTTCTATTTTCAATTACGAGCGTCTCGATATACTACGGGACACAATCGGACATCCGAGTTAAAAGTTATTGTCGTTTGAATTTGCTCAGAGCTTCTGTTTTCAATTTCGAGCGTCTCGATATTTTACGGGGCTCTATCCGACATCCGAGTTAAAAGTTATTGTCGTTTGATTTTTCTTAGAGCTTCCCTTTTCAATTACGAGCGTCTCGATATACTACGGGACACAATCGGACATCCGAGTAAAACGTTATGGTCGTTTGAATTTGCTCAGAGCTTCTGTTTTCAATTATGAGCGTCTCGATATACTACGGGACTCAATCGGACATCCAAGTAAAAAGTTATTGTCGTTTGAATTTGCTGAGAGCTTCTGTTTTCAATTTCGAGCGTCTCGACATATTACGGGACTCAATCGGACATCCGTGTAAAAAGTTATCGTCGTTTGATTTTTCTAATAGCTTCTGTTCTGAATTTCAAGCGTCTCGATATATTATGGGACACAATCGGACATCCGAGTCAAAAGTTATTGTCGTTTGAATTTGCTCTGAACTTCTGTTTTCAATTACGAGCGTCTCGATATATTACGGGACTCAATCGGACATCCGAGTAAAAAGTTATTATCGTTTGATTTTTCTCAGAGCTTCAGTTTTCAATTTCGAGCGTCTCGATATACTACGGGACACAATCGGACATCCGAGTCAAAAGTTATTGTCGTTTGAATTTGCTCTGAACTTCTGTTTTAAATTACGAGCGTCTCGATATATATTACGGGACTTAATCGGACTTCCGAGTAAAAAGTTATTGTCGTTTGATTTTTCTCAGAGCTTCAGTTTTCAATTTCGAACGTCTCGATATACTACGGGACACAATCGGACATCCGAGTCTAAAGAATTTGTCGTTTGAATTTGCTCAGAGCTTCTAATTTCAATTACGAGCGTCTCGATATATTACGGTACTCAATCGGACATCCGAGTAAAAAGTTATTGTCGTTTGATTTTTCTCAGAGCTTCAGTTTTCAATTTCGAGCGTCTCGATATACTATGGGACACAATCGGACATCCGAGTCAAAAGTTATTGTCGTTTGAATTTGCTTAGAGTTTCTGTTTTCAATTTCGAGCGTCTCGATATTTTACGGGGCTCTATCCGACATCCGAGTTATAAGTTATTGTCGTTTGATTTTTCTTAGAGCTTCCCTTTTCAATTACGAGCGTCTCGATATACTACGGGACACAAGTCGACATTTGAGTCAAAAGTTATTGTCGTTTGAATTTTCTCAGAGCTTCTGTGTTCAATTACGAGCGTCTCGATATACTACGGGACACAATCGGACATCCGAGTAAAAAGTTATTGTCGTTTGAATTTGCTCAGAGCTTCTGTTTTGAATTTCGAGCGTCTCGACATATTATGGGACTCAATCGGACATCCGTGTAAAAAGTTATCGTCCTTTGATTTTTCTAATAGCTTATGTTCTGAATTTCGAGCGTCTCGATATATTACGGGACACAATCGGACATCCGAGTCAAAAGTTATTGTCGTTTGAATTTGCTCTGAAGTTCTGTTTTAAATTCCGAGCGTCTTGATATATGTTACGGGACTCAATCGGACTTCCGAGTAAAAAGTTATTGTCGTTTGATTTTTCTCAGAGCTTCAGTTTTCAATTTCGAGCGTCTCGATATACTACGGGACACAATCGAACATCCGAGTCTAAAGTTATTGTCGTTTGAATTTGCTCAGAGCTTCTAATTGCAATTACGAGCGTCTCGATATATTACGGTACGCAATCGGACATCCGAGTAAAAAGTTATTGTCGTTTGATTTTTCTCAGAGCTTCAGTTTTCAATTTCGAGCGTCTCGATATACTATGGGACACAATCGGACATCCGAGTCAAAAGTTATTGTCGTTTGAATTTGCTTAGAGCTTCTATTTTCAATTTCGAGCGTCTCGATATTTTACGGGGCTCTATCCGACATCCAAGTTATAAGTTAGTGTCATTTGATTTTTCTTAGAGCTTCCCTTTTCTATTACGAGCGTCTCAATATACTACGAGACACAAGTCGACATTTGAGTCAAAAGTTA
This sequence comes from Glycine soja, assembly GCF_004193775.1. Lineage (NCBI taxonomy): Eukaryota > Viridiplantae > Streptophyta > Magnoliopsida > Fabales > Fabaceae > Glycine > Glycine soja. The sequence goes on from NW_021144107.1 coordinate 53,845, forward strand.
TTGTCGTTTGAATTTTGTCAGAGATTCTGTGTTCAATTACGAGCGTCTCGATATACTACGGGACACAATCGGACATCCGAGTAAAAAGTTATTGTCGTTTGAATTTGTTCAGAGCTTCTGTTTTCAATTTCGAGTGTCTCAACATATTATAGGACTCAATCGGACATCCGTGTAAAATGTTATCATCGTTTGATTTTTCTAATAGCATATGTTCTGAATTTCGAGCGTCTCGATATATTACGGGACACAATCGGACATCTGAGTCAAAAGTTATTCTTGTTTGAATTTGCTTAGAGCTTCTGTTTTCAATTGCGAGCGTCTCGATATATTACGGGACACAATCGGACATCCGAGTCAAAAGTTATTGTCGTTTGAATTTGTTCAGAGCTTCTGTTTTCAATTTCGAGTGTCTCAACATATTATGGGACTCAATCGGACATCCGTGTAAAATGTTATCATCGTTTGATTTTTCTAATAGCATATGTTCTGAATTTCGAGCGTCTCGTTATATTACAGGACACAATCGGACATCTGAGTCAAAAGTTATTGTTGTTTGAATTTGCTCAGAGCTTCTGTTTTCAATTGCGAGCGTCTCGATATATTATGGGACACAATCGGACATCCGAGTCAAAAGTTATTGTCGTTTGAATTTGTTCAGTGCTTCTGTTTTCAATTACGATCGTCTCGATATACTACGGGACACAATCGGACATCCGAGTTAAAAGTTATTGTCGTTTGAATTTGCTCAGAGCTTCTGTTTTCAATTTCGAGGGTCTCGATATTTTACGGGGCTCTATCCGGCATCCGAGTTAAAAGTTATTGTTGTTTGATTTTTCTTAGAGCTTCCCTTTTCAATTACGAGCGTCTCGATATACTACGGGACACAATCGGACATCCGAGTAAAAAGTTATGGTCGTTTGAATTTGCTCAGAGCTTCTGTTTTCAATTATGAGAGTCTCGATATACTACGGGACTCAATCGGACATCCAAGTAAAAAGTTATTGTCGTTTGAATTTTCTCAGAGCTTCTGTTTTCAATTTCGAGCGTCTCGACATATTACGGGACTCAATCGGACATCCGTGTAAAAAGTTATCGTCGTTTGATTTTTCTAATAGCTTCTGTTCTAAATTTCAAGTGTCTCGATATATTATGGGACACAATCTGACATCCGAGTCAAAAGTTATTGTCGTTTGAATTTGCTCTGAACTTCTGTTTTCAATTACGAGCGTCTCGATATATTACGGGACTCAATCGGACATCCGAGTAAAAAGTTATTATCGTTTGATTTTTCTCAGAGCTTCAGTTTTCAATTTCGAGCGTCTCGATATACTACGGGACACAATCGGACATCCGAGTCAAAAGTTATTGTCGTTTGAATTTGCTCTGAACTTCTGTTTTCAATTACGAGCGTCTCGATATATTACGGGACTCAATCGGACATCCGAGTAAAAAGTTATTATCGTTTGATTTTTCTCAGAGCTTCAGTTTTCAATTTCGAGCGTCTCGATATACTACGGGACACAATCGGACATCCGAGTCAAAAGTTATTGTCGTTTGAATTTGCTGTGAACTTCTGTTTTAAATTACGAGCGTCTCGATATATATTACAGGACTCAATCGGACTTCCGAGTAAAAAGTTATTGTCGTTTGATTTTTCTCAGAGCTTCAGTTTTCAATTTCGAACGTCTCGATATACTACGGGACACAATCGGACATCCGAGTCTAAAGAATTTGTCGTTTGAATTTGCTCAGAGCTTCTAATTTCAATTACGAGCGTCTCGATATATTACGGTACTCAATCGGACATCCGAGTAAAAAGTTATTGTCGTTTGATTTTTCTCAGAGCTTCAGTTTTCAATTTCGAGCGTCTCGATATACTATGGGACACAATCGGACATCCGAGTCAAAAGTTATTGTCGTTTGAATTTGCTTAGAGTTTCTGTTTTCAATTTCGAGCGTCTCGATATTTTATGGGGCTCTATCCGACATCCGAGTTATAAGTTATTGTCGTTTGATTTTTCTTAGAGCTTCCCTTTGATTTTTCTAATAGCTTATGTTCTGAATTTCGAGCGTCTCGATATATTACGGGACACAATCGGACATCCGAGTCAAAAGTTATTGTCGTTTGAATTTGCTCTGAAGTTCTGTTTTAAATTCCGAGCGTCTTGATATATGTTACGGGACTCAATCGGACTTCCGAGTAAAAAGTTATTGTCGTTTGATTTTTCTCAGAGCTTCAGTTTTCAATTTCGAGCGTCTCGATATACTATGGGACACAATCGGACATCCGAGTCAAAAGTTATTGTCGTTTGAATTTGCTTAGAGTTTCTGTTTTCAATTTCGAGCGTCTCGATATTTTATGGGGCTCTATCCGACATCCGAGTTATAAGTTATTGTCGTTTGATTTTTCTTAGAGCTTCCATTTTCTATTACGAGCGTCTCGATATACTATGGGACACAAGTCGACATTTGAGTCAAAAGTTATTGTCGTTTGAATTTTCTCAGAGCTTCTGTGTTCAATTACGGGCGTCTCGATATATTACGAGACTCAATCGGACATCCGAGTAAAAAGTTATTGTCGTTTGAATTTGCTCAGAGCTTCTGTTTTGAATTTCGAGCGTCTCGACATATTATGGGACTCAATCGGACATCCGTGTTAAAAGTTATCGTCCTTTGATTTTTCTAATAGCTTATGTTCTGAATTTCGAGCGTCTCGATATATTACGGGACACAATCGGACATCCGAGTCAAAAGTTATTGTCGTTTGAATTTGCTCTGAAGTTCTGTTTTAAATTCCGAGCGTCTTGATATATGTTACGGGACTCAATCGGACTTCCGAGTAAAAAGTTATTGTCGTTTGATTTTTCTCAGAGCTTCAGTTTTCAATTTCGAGCGTCTCGATATACTACGGGACACAATCGAACATCCGAGTCTAAAGTTATTGTCGTTTGAATTTGCTCAGAGCTTCTAATTGCAATTACGAGCGTCTCGATATATTACGGTACGCAATCGGACATCCGAGTAAAAAGTTATTGTCGTTTGATTTTTCTCAGAGCTTCAGTTTTCAATTTCGAGCGTCTCGATATACTATGGGACACAATCGGACATCCGAGTCAAAAGTTATTGTCGTTTGAATTTGCTTAGAGCTTCTGTTTTCAATTTCGAGCGTCTCGATATTTTACGGGGCACTATCCGACATCCGAGTTATAAGTTAGTGTCATTTGATTTTTCTTAGAGCTTCCCTTTTCTATTACGAGCGTCTCAATATACTACGAGACACAAGTCGACATTTGAGTCAAAAGTTATTGTCGTTTGAATTTTGTCAGAGATTCTGTGTTCAATTACGAGCGTCTCGATATACTACGGGACACAATCGGACATCCGAGTAAAAAGTTATTGTCGTTTGAATTTGTTCAGAGCTTCTGTTTTCAATTTCGAGTGTCTCAACATATTATGGGACTCAATCGGACATCCGTGTAAAATGTTATCATCGTTTGATTTTTCTAATAGCATATGTTCTGAATTTCGAGCGTCTCGATATATTACGGGACACAATCGGACATCTGAGTCAAAAGTTATTTTTGTTTGAATTTGCTCAGAGCTTCTGTTTTCAATTGCGAGCGTCTCGATATATTACGGGACACAATCGGACATCCGAGTCAAAAGTTATTGTCGTTTGAATTTGTTCAGAGCTTCTGTTTTCAATTTCGAGTGTCTCAACATATTATGGGACTCAATCGGACATCCGTGTAAAATGTTATCATCGTTTGATTTTTCTAATAGCATATGTTCTGAATTTCGAGCGTCTCGATATATTACAGGACACAATCGGACATCTGAGTCAAAAGTTATTGTTGTTTGAATTTGCTCAGAGCTTCTGTTTTCAATTGCGAGCGTCTCGATATATTACGGGACACAATCGGACATCCGAGTCAAAAGTTATTGTCGTTTGAATTTGTTCAGTGCTTCTGTTTTCAATTACGATCGTCTCGATATACTACGGGACACAATCGGACATCCGAGTTAAAAGTTATTGTCGTTTGAATTTGCTCAGAGCTTCTGTTTTCAATTTCGAGGGTCTTGATATTTTACGGGGCTCTATCCGGCATCCGAGTTAAAAGTTATTGTTGTTTGATTTTTCTTAGAGCTTCCCTTTTCAATTACGAGCGTCTCGATATACTACGGGACACAATCGGACATCCGAGTAAAAAGTTATGGTCGTTTGAATTTGCTCAGAGCTTCTGTTTTCAATTATGAGCGTCTCGATATACTACGGGACTCAATCGGACATCCAAGTAAAAAGTTATTTTCGTTTGAATTTTCTCAGAGCTTCTGTTTTCAATTTCGAGCGTCTCGACATATTACGGGACTCAATCGGACATCCGTGTAAAAAGTTATCGTCGTTTGATTTTTCTAATAGCTTCTGTTCTGAATTTCAAGTGTCTCGATATATTATGGGACACAATCGGACATCCGAGTCAAAAGTTATTGTCGTTTGAATTTGCTCTGAACTTCTGTTTTCAATTACGAGCGTCTCGATATATTACGGGACTCAATCGGACATCCGAGTAAAAGTTATTATCGTTTGATTTTCTCAGAGCTTCAGTTTTCAATTTCGAGCGTCTCGATATACTACGGGACACAATCGGACATCCGAGTCAAAAGTTATTGTCGTTTGAATTTGCTCTGAACTTTTGTTTTCAATTACTAGCGTCTCGATATATTACGGGACTCAATCGGACATCCGAGTAAAAAGTTATTATCGTTTGATTTTTCTCAGAGCTTCAGTTTTCAATTTCGAGCGTCTCGATATACTACGGGACACAATCGGACATCCGAGTCAAAAGTTATTGTCGTTTGAATTTGCTCTGAACTTCTGTTTTAATTACGAGCGTCTCGATATATATTACGGACTCAATCGGACTTCCGAGTAAAAAGTTATTGTCGTTTGATTTTCTCAGAGCTTCAGTTTTCAATTTCGAACGTCTC
>NW_021144108.1:0-49376 GCF_004193775.1 Glycine soja
TCGAGAAATTCAAATGGTCATAACTTTTCACTCGGAGGTCCGATTCAGGCGCATAATATATCGAGACCTCGAAATTGAACAACGAAGCTCTCGAGAAATTCAAATGGTCATAACTTTTCACATCGGAGGTCCGATTCAGGCGCATAATATATCGAGACGCTCGAAATTGAACAACGGAAGCTCTCGAGAATTCAAATGGTCATAACTTTTCACTCGGAGGTCGATTCAGGCGCATAATATATCGAGACGCTCGAAATTGAACAACGGAAGCTCTCGAGAAATTCAAATGGTCATAACTTTTCACACGGAGGTCCGATTCAGGCGCATAATATATCGAGACGCTCGAAATTGAACAACGGAAGCTCTCGAGAAATTCAAATGGTCATAACTTTTCACTCGGAGGTCCGATTCAGGCGCATAATATATCGAGACGCTCGAAATTGAACAACGGAAAGCTCTCGAGAATTCAATGGTCATAACTTTTCACTCGGAGGTCCGATTCAGGCGCATAATATATCGAGACGCACGAAATTGAACACGGAAGCTCTCGAGAAATTCAAATGGTCATAACTTTTCACACGGAGGTCCGATTCAGGCGCATAATATATCGAGACGCTAGAAATTGAACAACGGAAGCTCTCGAGAAATTCAAATGGTCATAACTTTTCACTCGGAGGTCCGATTCAGGCGCATAATATATCGAGACGCATGAAATTGAACAACGGAAGCTCTCGAGAAATTCAATGGTCATAACTTTTCACTCGGAGGTCCGATTCAGGCGCATAATATATCGAGACGCACGAATTGAACAACGGAAGCTCTCGAGAAAATTCAAATGGTCAAACTTTCACTCGGAGGTCCGATTCAGGCGCATAATATATCGAGACGCTAGAAATTGAACAACGAAGCTCTCGAGAAATTCAAATGGTCATAACTTTTCACAGGAGGTCGATTCGGCGCATAATATATCGAGACGCTGAAATTGAACAACGGAAGCTCTCGAGAAATTCAAATGGTCATAACTTTTCACACGGAGGTCCGATTCAGGCGCATAATATATCGAGAACGTCGAAATTGAACAATGAAGCTCTCGAGAAATTCAAATGGTCATAACTTTTCCCGGAGGTCCGATTCAGGCGCATAATATATCGAGACGCACGAAATTGAACAACGGAAGCTCTCGAGAATTCAAATGGTCATAACTTTTCACACGGAGGTCCGATTCAGGCGCATAATATATCGAGACGCAGAAATTGAACAACGGAAGCTCTCGAGAAATTCAAATGGTCATAACTTTTCAATCGGAGGTCCGATTCAGGCGCATAATATATCGAGACGCATGAAATTGAACAACGGAAGCTCTCGAGAAATTCAAATGGTCATAACTTTTCACACGGAGGTCCGATTCAGGCGCATAATATATCGAGACACTCGAAATTGAACAATGCAAGCTCTCGAGAAATTCAAATGGTCATAACTTTTCAATCGGAGGTCCGATTCAGGCGCATAATATATCGAGACGCTCGAAATTGAACAACGGAAGCTCTCGAGAAATTCAAATGGTCATAACTTTTCACACGGAGGTCCGATTCAGGCGCATAATATATCGAGACGCACGAAATTGAACAACGGAAGCTCTCGAGAAATTCAAATGGTCATAACTTTTCACACGGAGGTCCGATTCAGGCGCATAATATATCGAGACGCTCGAAATTGAACAACGGAAGCTCTCGAGAAATTCAAATGGTCATAACTTTTCACTCGGAGGTCCGATTCAGGCGCATAATATATCGAGACGCATCGAAATTGAACAACGGAAGCTCTCGAGAAATTCAATGGTATAACTTTCACACGGAGGTCCGATTCAGGCGCATAATATATCGAGACGCTCGAAATTGAACAACGGAAGCTCTCGAGAAATTCAAATGGTCATAACTTTTCACATCGGAGGTCGATTCAGGCGCATAATATATCGAGACGCATGAAATTGAACACGGAAGCTCTCGAGAAATTCAATGGTCATAATTTTCACCGGAGGTCGATTCAGGCGCATAATATATCGAGACGCTACGAAATTGAACAACGGAAGCTCTCGAGAAATTCAAATGGTCATAACTTTTCACATCGGAGGTCCGATTCAGGCGCATAATATATCGAGACGCTACGAAATTGAACAACGGAAGCTCTCGAGAAATTCAATGGTCATAACTTTTCACTCGGAGGTCGATTCAGGCGCATAATATATCGAGACGCTCGAAATTGAACAACGGAAGCTCTCGAGAAATTCAAATGGTCATAACTTTTCACACGGAGGTCAGATTAGGCGCATAATATATCGAGACGCTAGAAATTGAACAAGGAAGCTCTCGAGAAATTCAAATGGTCATAACTTTTCACTCGGAGGTCCGATTCAGGCGCATAATATATCGAGACGCTCGAAATTGAACAACGGAAGCTCTCGAGAAATTCAAATGGTCATAACTTTTCACACGGAGGTCCGATTCAGGCGCATAATATATCGAGACGCTAGAAATTGAACAAGGAAGCTCTCGAGAAATTCAAATGGTCATAACTTTTCACTCGGAGGTCCGATTCAGGCGCATAATATATCGAGACGCTCGAAATTGAACAACGGAAGCTCTCGAGAAATTCAAATGGTCATAACTTTTCACCGGAGGTCCGATTCAGGCGCATAATATATCGAGACGCTAGAATTGAACACGGAAGCTCTCGAGAAATTCAAATGTCATAACTTTTCACTCGGAGGTCGATTCAGGCGCATAATATATCGAGACGCAGAAATGAACAACGGAAGCTCTCGAGAAATTCAAATGGTCATAACTTTTCACACGGAGGTCAGATTCAGGCGCATAATATATCGAGACCTAGAAATTGAACAACGGAAGCTCTCGAGAAATTCAAATGGTCATAACTTTTCACTCGGAGGTCCGATTCAGGCGCATAATATATCGAGACGCATGAAATTGAACAACGGAAGCTCTCGAGAAATTCAAATGGTCATAACTTTTCACACGGAGGTCCGATTTAGGCGCATAATATATCGAGACGCATGAAATTGAACAACGGAAGCTCTCGAGAAATTCAAATGGTCATAACTTTTCACTCGGAGGTCCGATTCAGGCGCATAATATATCGAGACACTCGAAATTGAACAACGAAGCTCTCGAGAAATTCAAATGGTCATAACTTTTCACACGGAGGTCCGATTCAGGCGCATAATATATCGAGACGCACGAAATTGAACAACGGAAGCTCTCGAGAAATTCAAATGGTCATAACTTTTCACTCGGAGGTCCGATTCAGGCGCATAATATATCGAGACCATCGAAATTGAACAACGGAAGCTCTCGAGAAATTCAAATGGTCATAACTTTTCACACGGAGGTCCGATTCAGGCGCATAATATATCGAGACGCTCGAAATTGAACAACGGAAGCTCTCGAGAAATTCAAATGGTCATAACTTTTCACATCGGAGGTCCGATTCAGGCGCATAATATATCGAGACGCTCGAAATTGAACAACGGAAGCTCTCGAGAATTCAAATGGTCATAACTTTTCACTCGGAGGTCCGATTCAGGCGCATAATATATCGAGACGCAGAAATTGAACAACGGAAGCTCTCGAGAAATTCAAATGGTCATAACTTTTCACTCGGAGGTCCGATTCAGGCGCATAATATATCGAGACGCTCGAAATTGAACAACGAGCTCTCGAGAAATTCAAATGGTCATAACTTTTCCACGGAGGTCGATTCAGGCGCATAATATATCGAGACCTAGAAATTGAACAAGGAAGCTCTCGAGAAATTCAAATGGTCATAACTTTTCACACGGAGGTCGATTCAGGCGCAATATATCGAGACGCTGAAATTGAACAACGGAAGCTCTCGAGAATTCAAATGGTCATAACTTTTCACACGGAGGTCGATTCGGCGCATAATATATCGAGACGCTAGAAATTGAAAACGGAAGCTCTCGAGAAATTCAAATGGTCATAACTTTTCACTCGGAGGTCCGATTCAGGCGCATAATATATCGAGACGCTGAAATTGAACAACGGAAGCTCTCGAGAAATTCAAATGGTCATAACTTTTCACCGGAGGTCCGATTCAGGCGCATAATATATCGAGACGCTGAAATTGAACAACGGAAGCTCTCGAGAAATTCAAATGGTCATAACTTTTCACTCGAGGTCCGATTCAGGCGCATAATATATCGAGACGCTCGAATTGAACAACGGAAGCTCTCGAGAAATTCAAATGGTCATAACTTTTCAATCGGAGGTCCGATTCAGGCGCATAATATATCGAGACGCTCGAAATTGAACAACGAAAGCTCTCGAGAAATTCAAATGGTCATAACTTTTCACTCGGAGGTCCGATTCAGGCGCAAAATATATCGAGACGCATGAAATTGAACAACGGAAGCTCTCGAGAAATTCAAATGGTCATAACTTTTCACTCGGAGGTCCGATTCAGGCGCATAATATATCGAGACGCTCGAAATTGAACAACGGAAGCTCTCGAGAAATTCAAATGGTCATAACTTTTCACACGGAGGTCCGATTCAGGCGCATAATATATCGAGACGCACGAAATTGAACAACGGAAGCTCTCGAGAAATTCAAATGGTCATAACTTTTCACACAGGGGTCCGATTCAGTCGCATAATATATCAAGACACATGAAATTGAACAACGGAAGCTCTCGAGAAATTCAAATGGTCCTAACTTTTCACACGGAGGTCCGATTCAAGCGCATAATATATTGGGACGCTCGAAATTGAACAACGGAAGCTCTCGAGAAATTCAAATGGTCATAACTTTTCACACGGAGGTCAGATTCAGGCGCATAATATATCGAGACGCTCGAAATTGAACAACGGAAGCTCTCGAGAAATTCAAATGGTCATAACTTTTCACTCGGAGGTCCGATTCAGGCGCATAATATATCGAGACGCGAAATTGAACAACGGAAGCTCTCGAGAAATTCAAATGGTCATAACTTTTCACACGGAGGTCCGATTCAGGCGCATAATATATCGAGACACTCGAAATTGAACAACGGAAGCTCTCGAGAAATTCAAATGGTCATAACTTTTCACTCGGAGGTCGATTCAGGCGCATAATATATCGAGACGCTGAAATTGAACAACGAAGCTCTCGAGAAATTCAAATGGTCATAACTTTTCACACGGAGGTCGATTCAGGCGCATAATATATCGAGACGCTAGAAATTGAACAACGAAGCTCTCGAGAAATTCAAATGGTCATAACTTTTCACTCGGAGGTCCGATTCAGGCGCATAATATATCGAGACGCTCGAAATTGAACAACGGAAGCTCTCGAGAAATTCAAATGGTCATAACTTTTCACTCGGAGGTCCGATTCAGGCGCATAATATATCGAGACGCTCGAAATTGAACAACGGAAGCTCTCGAGAAATTCAAATGGTCATAACTTTTCACACGGAGGTCCGATTCAGCGCATAATATATCGAGACGCTAGAAATTGAACAACGGAAGCTCTCGAGAAATTCAAATGGTCATAACTTTTCACTCGGAGGTCCGATTCAGGCGCATAATATATCGAGACGCTAGAAATTGAACAACTGAAGCTCTCGAGAAATTCAAATGGTCATAACTTTTCACTCGGAGGTCCGATTCAGGCGCATAATATATCGAGACGCTCGAAATTGAACAACGGAAGCTCTCGAGAAATTCAAATGGTCATAACTTTTCACACGGAGGTCCGATTCAGGCGCATAATATATCGAGACGCATGAAATTGAACAACGGAAGCTCTCGAGAAATTCAAATGGTCATAACTTTTCACTCGGAGGTCCGATTCAGGCGCATAATATATCGAGACGCATGAAATTGAACAACGGAAGCTCTCGAGAAATTCAAATGGTCATAACTTTTCACACGGAGGTCCGATTCAGGCGCATAATATATCGAGACACTCGAAATTGAACAACGAAGCTCTCGAGAAATTCAAATGGTCATAACTTTTCACTCGGAGGTCCGATTCAGGCGCATAATATATCGAGACGCATCGAAATTGAACACGGAAGCTCTCGAGAAATTCAAATGGTCATAACTTTTCACACGGAGGTCCGATTCAGGCGCATAATATATCGAGACGCTCGAAATTGAACAACGGAAGCTCTCGAGAAATTCAAATGGTCATAACTTTTCACTCGGAGGTCCGATTCAGCGCATAATATATCGAGACGCCGAAATTGAACAACGGAAGCTCTCGAGAAATTCAAATGGTCATAACTTTTCACACGGAGGTCCGATTCAGGCGCATAATATATCGAGACGCTAGAAATTGAACAACGGAAGCTCTCGAGAAATTCAAATGGTCATAACTTTTCAATCGGAGGTCCGATTCAGGCGCATAATATATCGAGACGCTCGAAATTGAACAACGAAGCTCTCGAGAAATTCAAATGGTCATAACTTTTCACTCGGAGGTCCGATTCAGGCGCATAATATATCGAGACGCAGAAATTGAACAACGGAAGCTCTCGAGAAATTCAAATGGTCATAACTTTTCACTCGGAGGTCCGATTCAGGCGCATAATATATCGAGACGCTCGAAATTGAACAACGAAGCTCTCGAGAAATTCAAATGGTCATAACTTTTCACACGGAGGTCCGATTCAGGCGCATAATATATCGAGACGCTCGAAATTGAACAACGGAAGCTCTCGAGAAATTCAAATGGTCATAACTTTTCACTCGGATGTCCGATTCAGGCACATAATATATCGAGACCTCGAAATTGAACAACGGAAGCTCTCGAGAAATTCAAATGGTCATAACTTTTCACTCGGAGGTCCGATTCAGGCGCATAATATATCGAGACGCTCGAAATTGAACAACGGAAGCTCTCGAGAAATTCAAATGGTCATAACTTTTCACCGGAGGTCGATTCAGGCGCATAATATATCGAGACGCAGAAATTGAACAACGGAAGCTCTCGAGAAATTCAAATGGTCATAACTTTTCAATCGGAGGTCCGATTCAGGCGCATAATATATCGAGACGCTCGAAATTGAACAACGAAGCTCTCGAGAAATTCAAATGGTCATAACTTTTCACACGGAGGTCCGATTCAGGCGCATAATATATCGAGACGCTCGAAATTGAACAACGGAAGCTCTCGAGAAATTCAAATGGTCATAACTTTTCACACGGAGGTCCGATTCAGGCGCATAATATATCGAGACCCGAAATTGAACAACGGAAGCTCTCGAGAAATTCAAATGGTCATAACTTTTCACTCGGAGGTCCGATTCAGGCGCATAATATATCGAGACGCGAAATTGAACAACGGAAGCTCTCGAGAAATTCAAATGGTCATAACTTTTCACACGGAGGTCCGATTCAGGCGCATAATATATCGAGACGCTCGAAATTGAACAACGGAAGCTCTCGAGAAATTCAAATGGTCATAACTTTTCACTCGGAGGTCCGATTCAGGCGCATAATATATCGAGACGCTCGAAATTGAACAACGGAAGCTCTCGAGAAATTCAATGGTCATAACTTTTCACCGGAGGTCCGATTCAGGCGCATAATATATCGAGACGCTGAAATTGAACAACGGAAGCTCTCGAGAAATTCAAATGGTCATAACTTTTCACTCGGAGGTCCGATTCAGGCGCATAATATATCGAGACGCTCGAAATTGAACAACGGAAGCTCTCGAGAAATTCAAATGGTCATAACTTTTCACACGGAGGTCCGATTCAGGCGCATAATATATCGAGACGCTCGAAATTGAACAACGGAAGCTCTCGAGAAATTCAAATGGTCATAACTTTTCACATCGGAGGTCCGATTCAGGCGCATAATATATCGAGACGCAGAAATTGAACAACGGAAGCTCTCGAGAAATTCAAATGGTCATAACTTTTCACACGGAGGTCCGATTCAGGCGCATAATATATCGAGACGCATGAAATTGAACAACGGAAGCTCTCGAGAATTCAAATGGTCATAACTTTTCACACGGAGGTCCGATTCAGGCGCATAATATATCGAGACGCTCGAAATTGAACAACGGAAGCTCTCGAGAAATTCAAATGGTCATAACTTTTCACACGGAGGTCCGATTCAGGCGCATAATATATCGAGACGCTCGAAATTGAACAACGGAAGCTCTCGAGAAATTCAAATGGTCATAACTTTTCACACGGAGGTCCGATTCAGGCGCATAATATATCGAGACACTCGAAATTGAACAACGAAGCTCTCGAGAAATTCAAATGGTCATAACTTTTCAATCGGAGGTCCGATTCAGGCGCATAATATATCGAGACGCACGAAATTGAACAACGGAAGCTCTCGAGAAATTCAAATGGTCATAACTTTTCACACGGAGGTCCGATTCAGGCGCATAATATATCGAGACACTCGAAATTGAACAACGGAAGCTCTCGAGAAATTCAAATGGTCATAACTTTTCACACGGAGGTCGATTCAGGCGCATAATATATCGAGACGCTCGAAATTGAACAACGGAAGCTCTCGAGAAATTCAAATGGTCATAACTTTTCACTCGGAGGTCCGATTCAGGCGCATAATATATCGAGACGCTCGAAATTGAACAACGGAAGCTCTCGAGAAATTCAAATGGTCATAACTTTTCACTCGGAGGTCCGATTCAGGCGCATAATATATCGAGACGCTAGAAATTGAACAACGGAAGCTCTCGAGAAATTCAAATGGTCATAACTTTTCACTCGGAGGTCCGATTCAGGCGCATAATATATCGAGACGCTCGAAATTGAACAACGGAAGCTCTCGAGAAATTCAAATGGTCATAACTTTTCACACGGAGGTCCGATTCAGGCGCATAATATATCGAGACGCTCGAAATTGAACAACGGAAGCTCTCGAGAAATTCAAATGGTCATAACTTTTCATCGGAGGTCCGATTCAGGCGCATAATATATCGAGACGCTCGAAATTGAACAACGGAAGCTCTCGAGAAATTCAAATGGTCATAACTTTTCACACGGAGGTCCGATTCAGGCGCATAATATATCGAGACGCTCGAAATTGAACAACGGAAGCTCTCGAGAAATTCAAATGGTCATAACTTTTCACATCGGAGGTCCGATTCAGGCGCATAATATATCGAGACGCTCGAAATTGAACAACGGAAGCTCTCGAGAAATTCAAATGGTCATAACTTTTCACTCGGAGGTCCGATTCAGGCGCATAATATATCGAGACGCATGAAATTGAACAACGGAAGCTCTCGAGAAATTCAAATGGTCATAACTTTTCACACGGAGGTCAGATTCAGGCGCATAATATATCGAGACGCTCGAAATTGAACAACGGAAGCTCTCGAGAAATTCAAATGGTCATAACTTTTCACTCGGAGGTCCGATTCAGGCGCATAATATATCGAGACGCTCGAAATTGAACAATGAAGCTCTCGAGAAATTCAAATGGTCATAACTTTTCACTCGGAGGTCCGATTCAGGCGCATAATATATCGAGACGCTCGAAATTGAACAACGGAAGCTCTCGAGAAATTCAAATGGTCATAACTTTTCACACGGAGGTCCGATTCAGGCGCATAATATATCGAGACGCTCGAAATTGAACAACGGAAGCTCTCGAGAAATTCAAATGGTCATAACTTTTCACTCGGAGGTCCGATTCAGGCGCATAATATATCGAGACGCTCGAAATTGAACAACGGAAGCTCTCGAGAAATTCAAATGGTCATAACTTTTCACACGGAGGTCCGATTCAGGCGCATAATATATCGAGACGCTCGAAATTGAACAACGGAAGCTCTCGAGAAATTCAAATGGTCATAACTTTTCACTCGGAGGTCCGATTCAGGCGCATAATATATCGAGACGCACGAAATTGAACAACGGAAGCTCTCGAGAAATTCAAATGGTCATAACTTTTCACACGGAGGTCCGATTCAGGCGCATAATATATCGAGACGCTAGAAATTGAACAACGGAAGCTCTCGAGAAATTCAAATGGTCATAACTTTTCACTCGGAGGTCCGATTCAGGCGCATAATATATCGAGACGCATGAAATTGAACAACGGAAGCTCTCGAGAAATTCAAATGGTCATAACTTTTCACTCGGAGGTCCGATTCAGGCGCATAATATATCGAGACGCCGAAATTGAACAACGGAAGCTCTCGAGAAATTCAAATGGTCATAACTTTTCACACGGAGGTCCGATTCAGGCGCATAATATATCGAGACGCTCGAAATTGAACAACGGAAGCTCTCGAGAAATTCAAATGGTCATAACTTTTCACACGGAGGTCCGATTCAGGCGCATAATATATCGAGACCTCGAAATTGAACAACGAAGCTCTCGAGAAATTCAAATGGTCATAACTTTTCACTCGGAGGTCCGATTCAGGCGCATAATATATCGAGACGCTCGAAATTGAACAACGGAAGCTCTCGAGAAATTCAAATGGTCATAACTTTTCACACGGAGGTCCGATTCAGGCGCATAATATATCGAGACGCTCGAAATTGAACAACGGAAGCTCTCGAGAAATTCAAATGGTCATAACTTTTCACACGGAGGTCGATTCAGGCGCATAATATATCGAGACGCTGAAATTGAACAACGGAAGCTCTCGAGAAATTCAAATGGTCATAACTTTTCACTCGGAGGTCCGATTCAGGCGCATAATATATCGAGACGCTCGAAATTGAACAACGGAAGCTCTCGAGAAATTCAAATGGTCATAACTTTTCACTCGGAGGTCCGATTCAGGCGCATAATATATCGAGACGCTCGAAATTGAACAACGGAAGCTCTCGAGAAATTCAAATGGTCATAACTTTTCACACGGAGGTCCGATTCAGGCGCATAATATATCGAGACGCTCGAAATTGAACAACGGAAGCTCTCGAGAAATTCAAATGGTCATAACTTTTCACACGGAGGTCCGATTCAGGCGCATAATATATCGAGACGCTCGAAATTGAACAACGGAAGCTCTCGAGAAATTCAAATGGTCATAACTTTTCACTCGGAGGTCCGATTCAGGCGCATAATATATCGAGACGCTCGAAATTGAACAACGGAAGCTCTCGAGAAATTCAAATGGTCATAACTTTTCACACGGAGGTCCGATTCAGGCGCATAATATATCGAGACACTCGAAATTGAACAATGCAAGCTCTCGAGAAATTCAAATGGTCATAACTTTTCACTCGGAGGTCCGATTCAGGCGCATAATATATCGAGACGCTCGAAATTGAACAACGGAAGCTCTCGAGAAATTCAAATGGTCATAACTTTTCACACGGAGGTCGATTCAGGCGCATAATATATCGAGACGCTGAAATTGAACAACGGAAGCTCTCGAGAAATTCAAATGGTCATAACTTTTCACTCGGAGGTCCGATTCAGGCGCATAATATATCGAGACGCTCGAAATTGAACAACGGAAGCTCTCGAGAAATTCAAATGGTCATAACTTTTCACACGGAGGTCCGATTCAGGCGCATAATATATCGAGACGCTCGAAATTGAACAACGGAAGCTCTCGAGAAATTCAAATGGTCATAACTTTTCACTCGGAGGTCCGATTCAGGCGCATAATATATCGAGACGCTCGAAATTGAACAACGGAAGCTCTCGAGAAATTCAAATGGTCATAACTTTTCACATCGGAGGTCCGATTCAGGCGCATAATATATCGAGACGCTCGAAATTGAACAACGGAAGCTCTCGAGAAATTCAAATGGTCATAACTTTTCACACGGAGGTCCGATTCAGGCGCATAATATATCGAGACGCTCGAAATTGAACAACGGAAGCTCTCGAGAAATTCAAATGGTCATAACTTTTCACACGGAGGTCCGATTCAGGCGCATAATATATCGAGACGCTCGAAATTGAACAACGGAAGCTCTCGAGAAATTCAAATGGTCATAACTTTTCACACGGAGGTCCGATTCAGGCGCATAATATATCGAGACGCTCGAAATTGAACAACGGAAGCTCTCGAGAAATTCAAATGGTCATAACTTTTCACACGGAGGTCCGATTCAGGCGCATAATATATCGAGACGCTCGAAATTGAACAACGGAAGCTCTCGAGAAATTCAAATGGTCATAACTTTTCACTCGGAGGTCCGATTCAGGCGCATAATATATCGAGACGCTCGAAATTGAACAACGGAAGCTCTCGAGAAATTCAAATGGTCATAACTTTTCACACGGAGGTCGATTCAGGCGCATAATATATCGAGACGCTAGAAATTGAACAACGGAAGCTCTCGAGAAATTCAAATGGTCATAACTTTTCACTCGGAGGTCCGATTCAGGCGCATAATATATCGAGACGCTCGAAATTGAACAACGGAAGCTCTCGAGAAATTCAAATGGTCATAACTTTTCACACGGAGGTCCGATTCAGGCGCATAATATATCGAGACGCTCGAAATTGAACAACGGAAGCTCTCGAGAAATTCAAATGGTCATAACTTTTCACTCGGAGGTCCGATTCAGGCGCATAATATATCGAGACGCTCGAAATTGAACAACGGAAGCTCTCGAGAAATTCAAATGGTCATAACTTTTCACACGGAGGTCCGATTCAGGCGCATAATATATCGAGACGCTCGAAATTGAACAACGGAAGCTCTCGAGAAATTCAAATGGTCATAACTTTTCACTCGGAGGTCCGATTCAGGCGCATAATATATCGAGACGCTCGAAATTGAACAACGGAAGCTCTCGAGAAATTCAAATGGTCATAACTTTTCACACGGAGGTCCGATTCAGGCGCATAATATATCGAGACGCTCGAAATTGAACAACGGAAGCTCTCGAGAAATTCAAATGGTCATAACTTTTCACTCGGAGGTCCGATTCAGGCGCATAATATATCGAGACGCTCGAAATTGAACAACGGAAGCTCTCGAGAAATTCAAATGGTCATAACTTTTCACCGGAGGTCCGATTCAGGCGCATAATATATCGAGACGCTCGAAATTGAACAACGGAAGCTCTCGAGAAATTCAAATGGTCATAACTTTTCACACGGAGGTCCGATTCAGGCGCATAATATATCGAGACGCTAGAAATTGAACAACGGAAGCTCTCGAGAAATTCAAATGGTCATAACTTTTCACTCGGAGGTCCGATTCAGGCGCATAATATATCGAGACGCTCGAAATTGAACAACGGAAGCTCTCGAGAAATTCAAATGGTCATAACTTTTCACACGGAGGTCCGATTCAGGCGCATAATATATCGAGACGCTCGAAATTGAACAACGGAAGCTCTCGAGAAATTCAAATGGTCATAACTTTTCACTCGGAGGTCCGATTCAGGCGCATAATATATCGAGACGCTCGAAATTGAACAACGAAGCTCTCGAGAAATTCAAATGGTCATAACTTTTCACACGGAGGTCCGATTCAGGCGCATAATATATCGAGACGCTCGAAATTGAACAACGGAAGCTCTCGAGAAATTCAAATGGTCATAACTTTTCACATCGGAGGTCCGATTCAGGCGCATAATATATCGAGACGCTCGAAATTGAACAACGGAAGCTCTCGAGAAATTCAAATGGCCATAACTTTTCACTCGGAGGTCCGATTCAGGCGCATAATATATCGAGACGCTCGAAATTGAACAACGGAAGCTCTCGAGAAATTCAAATGGTCATAACTTTTCACACGGAGGTCCGATTCAGGCGCATAATATATCGAGACGCTCGAAATTGAACAACGGAAGCTCTCGAGAAATTCAAATGGTCATAACTTTTCACACGGAGGTCCGATTCAGGCGCATAATATATCGAGACGCTCGAAATTGAACAACGGAAGCTCTCGAGAAATTCAAATGGTCATAACTTTTCACTCGGAGGTCCGATTCAGGCGCATAATATATCGAGACGCTCGAAATTGAACAACGGAAGCTCTCGAGAAATTCAAATGGTCATAACTTTTCACACGGAGGTCCGATTCAGGCGCATAATATATCGAGACGCTCGAAATTGAACAACGGAAGCTCTCGAGAAATTCAAATGGTCATAACTTTTCACTCGGAGGTCCGATTCAGGCGCATAATATATCGAGACGCTCGAAATTGAACAACGGAAGCTCTCGAGAAATTCAAATGGTCATAACTTTTCACACGGAGGTCCGATTCAGGCGCATAATATATCGAGACGCTCGAAATTGAACAACGGAAGCTCTCGAGAAATTCAAATGGTCATAACTTTTCACTCGGAGGTCCGATTCAGGCGCATAATATATCGAGACGCTCGAAATTGAACAACGGAAGCTCTCGAGAAATTCAAATGGTCATAACTTTTCACTCGGAGGTCCGATTCAGGCGCATAATATATCGAGACGCTCGAAATTGAACAACGGAAGCTCTCGAGAAATTCAAATGGTCATAACTTTTCACTCGGAGGTCCGATTCAGGCGCATAATATATCGAGACGCTCGAAATTGAACAACGGAAGCTCTCGAGAAATTCAAATGGTCATAACTTTTCACACGGAGGTCCGATTCAGGCGCATAATATATCGAGACGCACGAAATTGAACAACGGAAGCTCTCGAGAAATTCAAATGGTCATAACTTTTCACACGGAGGTCCGATTCAGGCGCATAATATATCGAGACGCATGAAATTGAACAACGGAAGCTCTCGAGAAATTCAAATGGTCATAACTTTTCACTCGGAGGTCCGATTCAGGCGCATAATATATCGAGACGCTCGAAATTGAACAACGGAAGCTCTCGAGAAATTCAAATGGTCATAACTTTTCACACGGAGGTCCGATTCAGGCGCATAATATATCGAGACGCTCGAAATTGAACAACGGAAGCTCTCGAGAAATTCAAATGGTCATAACTTTTCACTCGGAGGTCCGATTCAGGCGCATAATATATCGAGACGCTGAAATTGAACAACGGAAGCTCTCGAGAAATTCAAATGGTCATAACTTTTCACACGGAGGTCCGATTCAGGCGCATAATATATCGAGACGCTCGAAATTGAACAACGGAAGCTCTCGAGAAATTCAAATGGTCATAACTTTTCACATCGGAGGTCCGATTCAGGCGCATAATATATCGAGACGCTCGAAATTGAACAACGGAAGCTCTCGAGAAATTCAAATGGTCATAACTTTTCACACGGAGGTCCGATTCAGGCGCATAATATATCGAGACGCTCGAAATTGAACAACGGAAGCTCTCGAGAAATTCAAATGGTCATAACTTTTCACACGGAGGTCCGATTCAGGCGCATAATATATCGAGACGCTCGAAATTGAACAACGGAAGCTCTCGAGAAATTCAAATGGTCATAACTTTTCACTCGGAGGTCCGATTCAGGCGCATAATATATCGAGACGCTCGAAATTGAACAACGGAAGCTCTCGAGAAATTCAAATGGTCATAACTTTTCACACGGAGGTCCGATTCAGGCGCATAATATATCGAGACGCTAGAAATTGAACAACGGAAGCTCTCGAGAAATTCAAATGGTCATAACTTTTCACACGGAGGTCCGATTCAGGCGCATAATATATCGAGACGCTCGAAATTGAACAACGGAAGCTCTCGAGAAATTCAAATGGTCATAACTTTTCACTCGGAGGTCCGATTCAGGCGCATAATATATCGAGACGCTCGAAATTGAACAACGGAAGCTCTCGAGAAATTCAAATGGTCATAACTTTTCACACGGAGGTCCGATTCAGGCGCATAATATATCGAGACGCTCGAAATTGAACAACGGAAGCTCTCGAGAAATTCAAATGGTCATAACTTTTCACACGGAGGTCCGATTCAGGCGCATAATATATCGAGACGCTCGAAATTGAACAACGGAAGCTCTCGAGAAATTCAAATGGTCATAACTTTTCACACGGAGGTCCGATTCAGGCGCATAATATATCGAGACGCTCGAAATTGAACAACGGAAGCTCTCGAGAAATTCAAATGGTCATAACTTTTCACACGGAGGTCCGATTCAGGCGCATAATATATCGAGACGCTCGAAATTGAACAACGGAAGCTCTCGAGAAATTCAAATGGTCATAACTTTTCACACGGAGGTCCGATTCAGGCGCATAATATATCGAGACGCATGAAATTGAACAACGGAAGCTCTCGAGAAATTCAAATGGTCATAACTTTTCACACGGAGGTCCGATTCAGGCGCATAATATATCGAGACGCTGAAATTGAACAACGGAAGCTCTCGAGAAATTCAAATGGTCATAACTTTTCACTCGGAGGTCCGATTCAGGCGCATAATATATCGAGACGCTCGAAATTGAACAACGGAAGCTCTCGAGAAATTCAAATGGTCATAACTTTTCACACGGAGGTCCGATTCAGGCGCATAATATATCGAGACGCTCGAAATTGAACAACGGAAGCTCTCGAGAAATTCAAATGGTCATAACTTTTCACTCGGAGGTCCGATTCAGGCGCATAATATATCGAGACGCTCGAAATTGAACAACGGAAGCTCTCGAGAAATTCAAATGGTCATAACTTTTCACACGGAGGTCCGATTCAGGCGCATAATATATCGAGACGCTCGAAATTGAACAACGGAAGCTCTCGAGAAATTCAAATGGTCATAACTTTTCACACGGAGGTCCGATTCAGGCGCATAATATATCGAGACGCTCGAAATTGAACAACGGAAGCTCTCGAGAAATTCAAATGGTCATAACTTTTCACACGGAGGTCCGATTCAGGCGCATAATATATCGAGACGCTCGAAATTGAACAACGGAAGCTCTCGAGAAATTCAAATGGTCATAACTTTTCACACGGAGGTCCGATTCAGGCGCATAATATATCGAGACGCTCGAAATTGAACAACGAAAGCTTTCGAGAAATTCAAATGGTCATAAATTTTCACACGGAGGTCCGATTCAGGCGCATAATATATCGAGACGCGTGAAATTGAACAACGGAAGCTCTCGAGAAATTCAAATGGTCATAACTTTTCACTCGGAGGTCCGATTCAGGCGCATAATATATCGAGACGCTCGAAATTGAACAACGGAAGCTCTCGAGAAATTCAAATGGTCATAACTTTTCACATCGGAGGTCCGATTCAGGCGCATAATATATCGAGACGCACGAAATTGAACAACGAAAGCTTTCGAGAAATTCAAATGGTCATAAATTTTCACACGGAGGTCCGATTCAGGCGCATAATATATAGAGACGCGTGAAATTGAACAACGGAAGCTCTCGAGAAATTCAAATGGTCATAACTTTTCACTCGGAGGTCCGATTCAGGCGCATAATATATCGAGACGCTCGAAATTGAACAACGGAAGCTCTCGAGAAATTCAAATGGTCATAACTTTTCACTCGGAGGTCCGATTCAGGCGCATAATATATCGAGACGCTCGAAATTGAACAACGGAAGCTCTCGAGAAATTCAAATGGTCATAACTTTTCACACGGAGGTCCGATTCAGGCGCATAATATATCGAGACGCTAGAAATTGAACAACGGAAGCTCTCGAGAAATTCAAATGGTCATAACTTTTCACTCGGAGGTCCGATTCAGGCGCATAATATATCGAGACGCTGAAATTGAACAACGGAAGCTCTCGAGAAATTCAAATGGTCATAACTTTTCACTCGGAGGTCCGATTCAGGCGCATAATATATCGAGACGCTCGAAATTGAACAACGGAAGCTCTCGAGAAATTCAAATGGTCATAACTTTTCACTCGGAGGTCCGATTCAGGCGCATAATATATCGAGACGCTCGAAATTGAACAACGGAAGCTCTCGAGAAATTCAAATGGTCATAACTTTTCACACGGAGGTCCGATTCAGGCGCATAATATATCGAGACGCTCGAAATTGAACAACGGAAGCTCTCGAGAAATTCAAATGGTCATAACTTTTCACTCGGAGGTCCGATTCAGGCGCATAATATATCGAGACGCTCGAAATTGAACAACGGAAGCTCTCGAGAAATTCAAATGGTCATAACTTTTCACACGGAGGTCCGATTCAGGCGCATAATATATCGAGACGCTCGAAATTGAACAACGGAAGCTCTCGAGAAATTCAAATGGTCATAACTTTTCACTCGGAGGTCCGATTCAGGCGCATAATATATCGAGACGCTCGAAATTGAACAACGGAAGCTCTCGAGAAATTCAAATGGTCATAACTTTTCACACGGAGGTCCGATTCAGGCGCATAATATATCGAGACGCTCGAAATTGAACAACGGAAGCTCTCGAGAAATTCAAATGGTCATAACTTTTCACACGGAGGTCCGATTCAGGCGCATAATATATCGAGACGCTGAAATTGAACAACGGAAGCTCTCGAGAAATTCAAATGGTCATAACTTTTCACCGGAGGTCCGATTCAGGCGCATAATATATCGAGACGCTCGAAATTGAACAACGGAAGCTCTCGAGAAATTCAAATGGTCATAACTTTTCACACGGAGGTCCGATTCAGGCGCATAATATATCGAGACGCTGAAATTGAACAACGGAAGCTCTCGAGAAATTCAAATGGTCATAACTTTTCACTCGGAGGTCCGATTCAGGCGCATAATATATCGAGACGCTCGAAATTGAACAACGGAAGCTCTCGAGAAATTCAAATGGTCATAACTTTTCACACGGAGGTCCGATTCAGGCGCATAATATATCGAGACGCTCGAAATTGAACAACGGAAGCTCTCGAGAAATTCAAATGGTCATAACTTTTCACTCGGAGGTCCGATTCAGGCGCATAATATATCGAGACGCTGAAATTGAACAACGGAAGCTCTCGAGAAATTCAAATGGTCATAACTTTTCACTCGGAGGTCCGATTCAGGCGCATAATATATCGAGACGCATGAAATTGAACAACGGAAGCTCTCGAGAAATTCAAATGGTCATAACTTTTCACACGGAGGTCCGATTCAGGCGCATAATATATCGAGACGCTCGAAATTGAACAACGGAAGCTCTCGAGAAATTCAAATGGTCATAACTTTTCACACGGAGGTCCGATTCAGGCGCATAATATATCGAGACGCTCGAAATTGAACAACGGAAGCTCTCGAGAAATTCAAATGGTCATAACTTTTCACTCGGAGGTCCGATTCAGGCGCATAATATATCGAGACGCTCGAAATTGAACAACGGAAGCTCTCGAGAAATTCAAATGGTCATAACTTTTCACACGGAGGTCCGATTCAGGCGCATAATATATCGAGACGCGTGAAATTGAACAACGGAAGCTCTCGAGAAATTCAAATGGTCATAACTTTTCACTCGGAGGTCCGATTCAGGCGCATAATATATCGAGACGCTCGAAATTGAACAACGGAAGCTCTCGAGAAATTCAAATGGTCATAACTTTTCACACGGAGGTCCGATTCAGGCGCATAATATATCGAGACGCTAGAAATTGAACAACGGAAGCTCTCGAGAAATTCAAATGGTCATAACTTTTCACTCGGAGGTCCGATTCAGGCGCATAATATATCGAGACGCTCGAAATTGAACAACGGAAGCTCTCGAGAAATTCAAATGGTCATAACTTTTCACACGGAGGTCCGATTCAGGCGCATAATATATCGAGACGCTCGAAATTGAACAACGGAAGCTCTCGAGAAATTCAAATGGTCATAACTTTTCAATCGGAGGTCCGATTCAGGCGCATAATATATCGAGACGCACGAAATTGAACAACGGAAGCTCTCGAGAAATTCAAATGGTCATAACTTTTCACACGGAGGTCCGATTCAGGCGCATAATATATCGAGACGCTCGAAATTGAACAACGGAAGCTCTCGAGAAATTCAAATGGTCATAACTTTTCACACGGAGGTCCGATTCAGGCGCATAATATATCGAGACGCTCGAAATTGAACAACGGAAGCTCTCGAGAAATTCAAATGGTCATAACTTTTCACACGGAGGTCCGATTCAGGCGCATAATATATCGAGACGCTCGAAATTGAACAACGGAAGCTCTCGAGAAATTCAAATGGTCATAACTTTTCACACGGAGGTCCGATTCAGGCGCATAATATATCGAGACGCATGAAATTGAACAACGGAAGCTCTCGAGAAATTCAAATGGTCATAACTTTTCACACGGAGGTCCGATTCAGGCGCATAATATATCGAGACGCTCGAAATTGAACAACGGAAGCTCTCGAGAAATTCAAATGGTCATAACTTTTCACACGGAGGTCCGATTCAGGCGCATAATATATCGAGACGCTCGAAATTGAACAACGGAAGCTCTCGAGAAATTCAAATGGTCATAACTTTTCACACGGAGGTCCGATTCAGGCGCATAATATATCGAGACGCTCGAAATTGAACAACGGAAGCTCTCGAGAAATTCAAATGGTCATAACTTTTCACTCGGAGGTCCGATTCAGGCGCATAATATATCGAGACGCTCGAAATTGAACAACGGAAGCTCTCGAGAAATTCAAATGGTCATAACTTTTCACACGGAGGTCCGATTCAGGCGCATAATATATCGAGACGCTCGAAATTGAACAACGGAAGCTCTCGAGAAATTCAAATGGTCATAACTTTTCACACGGAGGTCCGATTCAGGCGCATAATATATCGAGACGCTCGAAATTGAACAACGGAAGCTCTCGAGAAATTCAAATGGTCATAACTTTTCACACGGAGGTCCGATTCAGGCGCATAATATATCGAGACGCTCGAAATTGAACAACGGAAGCTCTCGAGAAATTCAAATGGTCATAACTTTTCACTCGGAGGTCCGATTCAGGCGCATAATATATCGAGACGCTGAAATTGAACAACGGAAGCTCTCGAGAAATTCAAATGGTCATAACTTTTCACACGGAGGTCGATTCAGGCGCATAATATATCGAGACGCTCGAAATTGAACAACGGAAGCTCTCGAGAAATTCAAATGGTCATAACTTTTCACTCGGAGGTCCGATTCAGGCGCATAATATATCGAGACGCTCGAAATTGAACAACGGAAGCTCTCGAGAAATTCAAATGGTCATAACTTTTCACACGGAGGTCCGATTCAGGCGCATAATATATCGAGACGCTCGAAATTGAACAACGGAAGCTCTCGAGAAATTCAAATGGTCATAACTTTTCACTCGGAGGTCCGATTCAGGCGCATAATATATCGAGACGCTCGAAATTGAACAACGGAAGCTCTCGAGAAATTCAAATGGTCATAACTTTTCACTCGGAGGTCCGATTCAGGCGCATAATATATCGAGACGCTCGAAATTGAACAACGGAAGCTCTCGAGAAATTCAAATGGTCATAACTTTTCACACGGAGGTCCGATTCAGGCGCATAATATATCGAGACGCTCGAAATTGAACAACGGAAGCTCTCGAGAAATTCAAATGGTCATAACTTTTCACTCGGAGGTCCGATTCAGGCGCATAATATATCGAGACGCTCGAAATTGAACAACGGAAGCTCTCGAGAAATTCAAATGGTCATAACTTTTCACACGGAGGTCCGATTCAGGCGCATAATATATCGAGACGCTAGAAATTGAACAACGGAAGCTCTCGAGAAATTCAAATGGTCATAACTTTTCACTCGGAGGTCCGATTCAGGCGCATAATATATCGAGACGCTCGAAATTGAACAACGGAAGCTCTCGAGAAATTCAAATGGTCATAACTTTTCACTCGGAGGTCCGATTCAGGCGCATAATATATCGAGACGCTCGAAATTGAACAACGGAAGCTCTCGAGAAATTCAAATGGTCATAACTTTTCACTCGGAGGTCCGATTCAGGCGCATAATATATCGAGACGCTCGAAATTGAACAACGGAAGCTCTCGAGAAATTCAAATGGTCATAACTTTTCACATCGGAGGTCCGATTCAGGCGCATAATATATCGAGACGCTGAAATTGAACAACGGAAGCTCTCGAGAAATTCAAATGGTCATAACTTTTCACACGGAGGTCCGATTCAGGCGCATAATATATCGAGACGCTCGAAATTGAACAACGGAAGCTCTCGAGAAATTCAAATGGTCATAACTTTTCACACGGAGGTCCGATTCAGGCGCATAATATATCGAGACGCATGAAATTGAACAACGGAAGCTCTCGAGAAATTCAAATGGTCATAACTTTTCACATCGGAGGTCCGATTCAGGCGCATAATATATCGAGACGCTCGAAATTGAACAACGGAAGCTCTCGAGAAATTCAAATGGTCATAACTTTTCACACGGAGGTCCGATTCAGGCGCATAATATATCGAGACGCTCGAAATTGAACAACGGAAGCTCTCGAGAAATTCAAATGGTCATAACTTTTCACTCGGAGGTCCGATTCAGGCGCATAATATATCGAGACGCTCGAAATTGAACAACGGAAGCTCTCGAGAAATTCAAATGGTCATAACTTTTCACACGGAGGTCCGATTCAGGCGCATAATATATCGAGACGCTAGAAATTGAACAACGGAAGCTCTCGAGAAATTCAAATGGTCATAACTTTTCACTCGGAGGTCCGATTCAGGCGCATAATATATCGAGACGCTCGAAATTGAACAACGGAAGCTCTCGAGAAATTCAAATGGTCATAACTTTTCACTCGGAGGTCCGATTCAGGCGCATAATATATCGAGACGCTCGAAATTGAACAACGGAAGCTCTCGAGAAATTCAAATGGTCATAACTTTTCACACGGAGGTCCGATTCAGGCGCATAATATATCGAGACGCTCGAAATTGAACAACGGAAGCTCTCGAGAAATTCAAATGGTCATAACTTTTCACTCGGAGGTCCGATTCAGGCGCATAATATATCGAGACGCTCGAAATTGAACAACGGAAGCTCTCGAGAAATTCAAATGGTCATAACTTTTCACACGGAGGTCAGATTCAGGCGCATAATATATCGAGACGCTCGAAATTGAACAACGGAAGCTCTCGAGAAATTCAAATGGTCATAACTTTTCACTCGGAGGTCCGATTCAGGCGCATAATATATCGAGACGCTCGAAATTGAACAACGGAAGCTCTCGAGAAATTCAAATGGTCATAACTTTTCACACGGAGGTCCGATTCAGGCGCATAATATATCGAGACGCTCGAAATTGAACAACGGAAGCTCTCGAGAAATTCAAATGGTCATAACTTTTCACACGGAGGTCCGATTCAGGCGCATAATATATCGAGACGCTCGAAATTGAACAACGGAAGCTCTCGAGAAATTCAAATGGTCATAACTTTTCACTCGGAGGTCCGATTCAGGCGCATAATATATCGAGACGCTCGAAATTGAACAACGGAAGCTCTCGAGAAATTCAAATGGTCATAACTTTTCACTCGGAGGTCCGATTCAGGCGCATAATATATCGAGACGCTCGAAATTGAACAACGGAAGCTCTCGAGAAATTCAAATGGTCATAACTTTTCACACGGAGGTCCGATTCAGGCGCATAATATATCGAGACGCTAGAAATTGAACAACGGAAGCTCTCGAGAAATTCAAATGGTCATAACTTTTCACTCGGAGGTCCGATTCAGGCGCATAATATATCGAGACGCTCGAAATTGAACAACGGAAGCTCTCGAGAAATTCAAATGGTCATAACTTTTCACACGGAGGTCCGATTCAGGCGCATAATATATCGAGACCCTCGAAATTGAACAACGGAAGCTCTCGAGAAATTCAAATGGTCATAACTTTTCACTCGGAGGTCCGATTCAGGCGCATAATATATCGAGACGCTCGAAATTCAACAACGGAAGCTCTCGAGAAATTCAAATGGTCATAACTTTTCACACGGAGGTTCGATTCAGGCGCATAATATATCGAGACGCTCGAAATTTAACAACGGAAGCTGTCGAGAAATTCAAATGGTCATAACTTTTCACTCGGAGGTCCGATTCAGGCGCATAATATATCGAGACGCTCGAAATTGAACAACGGAAGCTCTCGAGAAATTCAAATGGTCATAACTTTTCACTCGGAGGTCCGATTCAGGCGCATAATATATCGAGACGCTCGAAATTGAACAACGGAAGCTCTCGAGAAATTCAAATGGTCATAACTTTTCACACGGAGGTCCGATTCAGGCGCATAATATATCGAGACGCTTGAAATTGAACAACGGAAGCTCTCGAGAAATTCAAATGGTCATAACTTTTCACTCGGAGGTCCGATTCAGGCGCATAATATATCGAGACGCTCGAAATTGAACAACGGAAGCTCTCGAGAAATTCAAATGGTCATAACTTTTCACACGGAGGTCCGATTCAGGCGCATAATATATCGAGACGCTCGAAATTGAACAACGGAAGCTCTCGAGAAATTCAAATGGTCATAACTTTTCACTCGGAGGTCCGATTTAGGCGCATAATATATCGAGACGTTCGAAATTGAACAACGGAAGCTCTCGAGAAATTCAAATGGTCATAACTTTTCACACGGAGGTCCGATTCAGGCGCATAATATATCGAGACGCTCGAAATTGAACAACGGAAGCTCTCGAGAAATTCAAATGGTCATAACTTTTCACTCGGAGGTCCGATTCAGGCGCATAATATATCGAGACGCTCGAAATTGAACAACGGAAGCTCTCGAGAAATTCAAATGGTCATAACTTTTCACTCGGAGGTCCGATTCAGGCGCATAATATATCGAGACGCTCGAAATTGAACAACGGAAGCTCTCGAGAAATTCAAATGGTCATAACTTTTCACACGGAGGTCCGATTCAGGCGCATAATATATCGAGACGCTCGAAATTGAACAACGGAAGCTCTCGAGAAATTCAAATGGTCATAACTTTTCACTCGGAGGTCCGATTCAGGCGCATAATATATCGAGACGCTCGAAATTGAACAACGGAAGCTCTCGAGAAATTCAAATGGTCATAACTTTTCACACGGAGGTCCGATTCAGGCGCATAATATATCGAGACGCTCGAAATTGAACAACGGAAGCTCTCGAGAAATTCAAATGGTCATAACTTTTCACTCGGAGGTCCGATTCAGGCGCATAATATATCGAGACGCTCGAAATTGAACAACGGAAGCTCTCGAGAAATTCAAATGGTCATAACTTTTCACACGGAGGTCCGATTCAGGCGCATAATATATCGAGACGCTCGAAATTGAACAACGGAAGCTCTCGAGAAATTCAAATGGTCATAACTTTTCACTCGGAGGTCCGATTCAGGCGCATAATATATCGAGACGCTCGAAATTGAACAACGGAAGCTCTCGAGAAATTCAAATGGTCATAACTTTTCACACGGAGGTCCGATTCAGGCGCATAATATATCGAGACGCTCGAAATTGAACAATGGAAGCTCTCGAGAAATTCAAATGGTCATAACTTTTCACTCGGAGGTCCGATTCAGGCGCATAATATATCGAGACGCTCGAAATTGAACAACGGAAGCTCTCGAGAAATTCAAATGGTCATAACTTTTCACACGGAGGTCGATTCAGGCGCATAATATATCGAGACGCTCGAAATTGAACAACGGAAGCTCTCGAGAAATTCAAATGGTCATAACTTTTCACTCGGAGGTCCGATTCAGGCGCATAATATATCGAGACGCTCGAAATTGAACAACGGAAGCTCTCGAGAAATTCAAATGGTCATAACTTTTCACACGGAGGTCCGATTCAGGCGCATAATATATCGAGACGCTCGAAATTGAACAACGGAAGCTCTCGAGAAATTCAAATGGTCATAACTTTTCACACGGAGGTCCGATTCAGGCGCATAATATATCGAGACGCTAGAAATTGAACAACGGAAGCTCTCGAGAAATTCAAACGGTCATAACTTTTCACTCGGAGGTCCGATTCAGGCGCATAATATATCGAGACGCTCGAAATTGAACAACGGAAGCTCTCGAGAAATTCAAATGGTCATAACTTTTCACACGGAGGTCCGATTCAGGCGCATAATATATCGAGACGCTCGAAATTGAACAACGGAAGCTCTCGAGAAATTCAAATGGTCATAACTTTTCACTCGGAGGTCCGATTCAGGCGCATAATATATCGAGACGCTCGAAATTGAACAACGGAAGCTCTCGAGAAATTCAAATGGTCATAACTTTTCACTCGGAGGTCCGATTCAGGCGCATAATATATCGAGACGCTCGAAATTGAACAACGGAAGCTCTCGAGAAATTCAAATGGTCATAACTTTTCACTCGGAGGTCCGATTCAGGCGCATAATATATCGAGACGCTGAAATTGAACAACGGAAGCTCTCGAGAAATTCAAATGGTCATAACTTTTCACTCGGAGGTCCGATTCAGGCGCATAATATATCGAGACGCTCGAAATTGAACAACGGAAGCTCTCGAGAAATTCAAATGGTCATAACTTTTCACACGGAGGTCCGATTCAGGCGCATAATATATCGAGACGCTCGAAATTGAACAACGGAAGCTCTCGAGAAATTCAAATGGTCATAACTTTTCACTCGGAGGTCCGATTCAGGCGCATAATATATCGAGACGCTGAAATTGAACAACGGAAGCTCTCGAGAAATTCAAATGGTCATAACTTTTCACACGGAGGTCCGATTCAGGCGCATAATATATCGAGACGCTCGAAATTGAACAACGGAAGCTCTCGAGAAATTCAAATGGTCATAACTTTTCACTCGGAGGTCCGATTCAGGCGCATAATATATCGAGACGCTCGAAATTGAACAACGGAAGCTCTCGAGAAATTCAAATGGTCATAACTTTTCACACGGAGGTCGATTCAGGCGCATAATATATCGAGACGCTGAAATTGAACAACGGAAGCTCTCGAGAAATTCAAATGGTCATAACTTTTCACTCGGAGGTCCGATTCAGGCGCATAATATATCGAGACGCTCGAAATTGAACAACGGAAGCTCTCGAGAAATTCAAATGGTCATAACTTTTCACTCGGAGGTCCGATTCAGGCGCATAATATATCGAGACGCTCGAAATTGAACAACGGAAGCTCTCGAGAAATTCAAATGGTCATAACTTTTCACACGGAGGTCGATTCAGGCGCATAATATATCGAGACGCTGAAATTGAACAAGGAAGCTCTCGAGAAATTCAAATGGTCATAACTTTTCACTCGGAGGTCCGATTCAGGCGCATAATATATCGAGACGCTCGAAATTGAACAACGGAAGCTCTCGAGAAATTCAAATGGTCATAACTTTTCACACGGAGGTCCGATTCAGGCGCATAATATATCGAGACGCTCGAAATTGAACAATGGAAGCTCTCGAGAAATTCAAATGGTCATAACTTTTCACTCGGAGGTCCGATTCAGGCGCATAATATATCGAGACGCTCGAAATTGAACAACGGAAGCTCTCGAGAAATTCAAATGGTCATAACTTTTCACACGGAGGTCCGATTCAGGCGCATAATATATCGAGACGCTCGAAATTGAACAACGGAAGCTCTCGAGAAATTCAAATGGTCATAACTTTTCACACGGAGGTCCGATTCAGGCGCATAATATATCGAGACGCTCGAAATTGAACAACGGAAGCTCTCGAGAAATTCAAATGGTCATAACTTTTCACTCGGAGGTCCGATTCAGGCGCATAATATATCGAGACGCTCGAAATTGAACAACGGAAGCTCTCGAGAAATTCAAATGGTCATAACTTTTCACACGGAGGTCGATTCAGGCGCATAATATATCGAGACGCTAGAAATTGAACAACGGAAGCTCTCGAGAAATTCAAATGGTCATAACTTTTCACTCGGAGGTCCGATTCAGGCGCATAATATATCGAGACGCTGAAATTGAACAACGGAAGCTCTCGAGAAATTCAAATGGTCATAACTTTTCACTCGGAGGTCCGATTCAGGCGCATAATATATCGAGACGCTCGAAATTGAACAACGGAAGCTCTCGAGAAATTCAAATGGTCATAACTTTTCACTCGGAGGTCCGATTCAGGCGCATAATATATCGAGACGCTCGAAATTGAACAACGGAAGCTCTCGAGAAATTCAAATGGTCATAACTTTTCACACGGAGGTCCGATTCAGGCGCATAATATATCGAGACGCTCGAAATTGAACAATGGAAGCTCTCGAGAAATTCAAATGGTCATAACTTTTCACTCGGAGGTCCGATTCAGGCGCATAATATATCGAGACGCTCGAAATTGAACAACGGAAGCTCTCGAGAAATTCAAATGGTCATAACTTTTCACTCGGAGGTCCGATTCAGGCGCATAATATATCGAGACGCTCGAAATTGAACAACGGAAGCTCTCGAGAAATTCAAATGGTCATAACTTTTCACACGGAGGTCCGATTCAGGCGCATAATATATCGAGACGCTAGAAATTGAACAACGGAAGCTCTCGAGAAATTCAAATGGTCATAACTTTTCACTCGGAGGTCCGATTCAGGCGCATAATATATCGAGACGCATGAAATTGAACAACGGAAGCTCTCGAGAAATTCAAATGGTCATAACTTTTCACTCGGAGGTCCGATTCAGGCGCATAATATATCGAGACGCTCGAAATTGAACAACGGAAGCTCTCGAGAAATTCAAATGGTCATAACTTTTCACACGGAGGTCGATTCAGGCGCATAATATATCGAGACGCTGAAATTGAACAACGGAAGCTCTCGAGAAATTCAAATGGTCATAACTTTTCACTCGGAGGTCCGATTCAGGCGCATAATATATCGAGACGCTCGAAATTGAACAACGGAAGCTCTCGAGAAATTCAAATGGTCATAACTTTTCACACGGAGGTCGATTCAGGCGCATAATATATCGAGACGCTAGAAATTGAACAATGGAAGCTCTCGAGAAATTCAAATGGTCATAACTTTTCACTCGGAGGTCCGATTCAGGCGCATAATATATCGAGACGCTCGAAATTGAACAACGGAAGCTCTCGAGAAATTCAAATGGTCATAACTTTTCACTCGGAGGTCCGATTCAGGCGCATAATATATCGAGACGCTCGAAATTGAACAACGGAAGCTCTCGAGAAATTCAAATGGTCATAACTTTTCACTCGGAGGTCCGATTCAGGCGCATAATATATCGAGACGCTCGAAATTGAACAACGGAAGCTCTCGAGAAATTCAAATGGTCATAACTTTTCACTCGGAGGTCCGATTCAGGCGCATAATATATCGAGACGCTAGAAATTGAACAACGGAAGCTCTCGAGAAATTCAAATGGTCATAACTTTTCACTCGGAGGTCCGATTCAGGCGCATAATATATCGAGACGCTCGAAATTGAACAACGGAAGCTCTCGAGAAATTCAAATGGTCATAACTTTTCACACGGAGGTCGATTCAGGCGCATAATATATCGAGACGCTAGAAATTGAACAACGGAAGCTCTCGAGAAATTCAAATGGTCATAACTTTTCACTCGGAGGTCCGATTCAGGCGCATAATATATCGAGACGCTGAAATTGAACAACGGAAGCTCTCGAGAAATTCAAATGGTCATAACTTTTCACACGGAGGTCCGATTCAGGCGCATAATATATCGAGACGCTCGAAATTGAACAACGGAAGCTCTCGAGAAATTCAAATGGTCATAACTTTTCACTCGGAGGTCCGATTCAGGCGCATAATATATCGAGACGCTCGAAATTGAACAACGGAAGCTCTCGAGAAATTCAAATGGTCATAACTTTTCACTCGGAGGTCGATTCAGGCGCATAATATATCGAGACGCTGAAATTAAACAACGGAAGCTCTCGAGAAATTCAAATGGTCATAACTTTTCACTCGGAGGTCCGATTCAGGCGCATAATATATCGAGACGCTCGAAATTGAACAACGGAAGCTCTCGAGAAATTCAAATGGTCATAACTTTTCACTCGGAGGTCCGATTCAGGCGCATAATATATCGAGACGCTCGAAATTGAACAACGGAAGCTCTCGAGAAATTCAAATGGTCATAACTTTTCACTCGGAGGTCCGATTCAGGCGCATAATATATCGAGACGCTCGAAATTGAACAACGGAAGCTCTCGAGAAATTCAAATGGTCATAACTTTTCACTCGGAGGTCCGATTCAGGCGCATAATATATCGAGACGCTCGAAATTGAACAACGGAAGCTCTCGAGAAATTCAAATGGTCATAACTTTTCACTCGGAGGTCCGATTCAGGCGCATAATATATCGAGACGCTCGAAATTGAACAACGGAAGCTCTCGAGAAATTCAAATGGTCATAACTTTTCACTCGGAGGTCCGATTCAGGCGCATAATATATCGAGACGCTCGAAATTGAACAACGGAAGCTCTCGAGAAATTCAAATGGTCATAACTTTTCACTCGGAGGTCCGATTCAGGCGCATAATATATCGAGACGCTCGAAATTGAACAACGGAAGCTCTCGAGAAATTCAAATGGTCATAACTTTTCACACGGAGGTCCGATTCAGGCGCATAATATATCGAGACGCTCGAAATTGAACAACGGAAGCTCTCGAGAAATTCAAATGGTCATAACTTTTCACTCGGAGGTCCGATTCAGGCGCATAATATATCGAGACGCTCGAAATTGAACAACGGAAGCTCTCGAGAAATTCAAATGGTCATAACTTTTCACTCGGAGGTCCGATTCAGGCGCATAATATATCGAGACGCTAGAAATTGAACAACGGAAGCTCTCGAGAAATTCAAATGGTCATAACTTTTCACTCGGAGGTCCGATTCAGGCGCATAATATATCGAGACGCTCGAAATTGAACAACGGAAGCTCTCGAGAAATTCAAATGGTCATAACTTTTCACTCGGAGGTCCGATTCAGGCGCATAATATATCGAGACGCTAGAAATTGAACAACGGAAGCTCTCGAGAAATTCAAATGGTCATAACTTTTCACTCGGAGGTCCGATTCAGGCGCATAATATATCGAGACGCTCGAAATTGAACAACGGAAGCTCTCGAGAAATTCAAATGGTCATAACTTTTCACTCGGAGGTCCGATTCAGGCGCATAATATATCGAGACGCTAGAAATTGAAAACGGAAGCTCTCGAGAAATTCAAATGGTCATAACTTTTCACTCGGAGGTCCGATTCAGGCGCATAATATATCGAGACGCTCGAAATTGAACAACGGAAGCTCTCGAGAAATTCAAATGGTCATAACTTTTCACTCGGAGGTCGATTCAGGCGCATAATATATCGAGACGCTCGAAATTGAACAACGGAAGCTCTCGAGAAATTCAAATGGTCATAACTTTTCACTCGGAGGTCCGATTCAGGCGCATAATATATCGAGACGCTCGAAATTGAACAACGGAAGCTCTCGAGAAATTCAAATGGTCATAACTTTTCACTCGGAGGTCCGATTCAGGCGCATAATATATCGAGACGCATGAAATTGAACAACGGAAGCTCTCGAGAAATTCAAATGGTCATAACTTTTCACTCGGAGGTCCGATTCAGGCGCATAATATATCGAGACGCTCGAAATTGAACAACGGAAGCTCTCGAGAAATTCAAATGGTCATAACTTTTCACACGGAGGTCGATTCAGGCGCATAATATATCGAGACGCTAGAAATTGAACAACGGAAGCTCTCGAGAAATTCAAATGGTCATAACTTTTCACTCGGAGGTCCGATTCAGGCGCATAATATATCGAGACGCTGAAATTGAACAACGGAAGCTCTCGAGAAATTCAAATGGTCATAACTTTTCACTCGGAGGTCCGATTCAGCGCATAATATATCGAGACGCTCGAAATTGAACAACGGAAGCTCTCGAGAAATTCAAATGGTCATAACTTTTCACTCGGAGGTCCGATTCAGGCGCATAATATATCGAGACGCTCGAAATTGAACAACGGAAGCTCTCGAGAAATTCAAATGGTCATAACTTTTCACTCGGAGGTCCGATTCAGGCGCATAATATATCGAGACGCTCGAAATTGAACAACGGAAGCTCTCGAGAAATTCAAATGGTCATAACTTTTCACTCGGAGGTCCGATTCAGGCGCATAATATATCGAGACGCTCGAAATTGAACAACGGAAGCTCTCGAGAAATTCAAATGGTCATAACTTTTCACTCGGAGGTCCGATTCAGGCGCATAATATATCGAGACGCTCGAAATTGAACAACGGAAGCTCTCGAGAAATTCAAATGGTCATAACTTTTCACACGGAGGTCAGATTCAGGCGCATAATATATCGAGACGCTAGAAATTGAACAACGGAAGCTCTCGAGAAATTCAAATGGTCATAACTTTTCACTCGGAGGTCCGATTCAGGCGCATAATATATCGAGACGCTCGAAATTGAACAACGGAAGCTCTCGAGAAATTCAAATGGTCATAACTTTTCACACGGAGGTCGATTCAGGCGCATAATATATCGAGACGCTCGAAATTGAACAGATGAAGCTCTCGAGAAATTCAAATGGTCATAACTTTTCACTCGGAGGTCCGATTCAGGCGCATAATATATCGAGACGCTCGAAATTGAACAACGGAAGCTCTCGAGAAATTCAAATGGTCATAACTTTTCACACGGAGGTCAGATTCAGGCGCATAATATATCGAGACGCTCGAAATTGAACAACGGAAGCTCTCGAGAAATTCAAATGGTCATAACTTTTCACTCGGAGGTCCGATTCAGGCGCATAATATATCGAGACGCTCGAAATTGAACAACGAAGCTCTCGAGAAATTCAAATGGTCATAACTTTTCACTCGGAGGTCCGATTCAAGCGCATAATATATTGGGACGCTCGAAATCGAACAACGAAAGCTCTCGAGAAACTCAAATGCTCAAACTTTTCACACGGAGGTCAGATTTAGGCGCATAATATATCGAGACGCTAGAAATTGAAAACGGAAGCTCTCGAGAAATTCAAATGGTCATAACTTTTCACTCGGAGGTCCGATTCAGGCGCATAATATATCGAGACGCTCGAAATTGAACAACGGAAGCTCTCGAGAAATTCAAATGGTCATAACTTTTCACACGGAGGTCAGATTCAGGCGCATAATATATCGAGACACTCGAAATTGAACAATGCAAGCTCTCGAGAAATTCAAATGGTCATAACTTTTCACTCGGAGGTCCGATTCAGGCGCATAATATATCGAGACGCTCGAAATTGAACAACGGAAGCTCTCGAGAAATTCAAATGGTCATAACTTTTCACACGGAGGTCAGATTCAGGCGCATAATATATTGAGACGCCAGAAATTGAACAACGGAAGCTCTCGAGAAATTCAAATTGTCATAACTTTTCACTCGGAGGTCCGATTCAGGCGCATAATATATCGAGACGCTCGAAATTGAACAACGGAAGCTCTCGAGAAATTCAAATGGTCATAACTTTTCACTCGGAGGTCCGATTCAGGCGCATAATATATCGAGACGCTCGAAATTGAACAACGGAAGCTCTCGAGAAATTCAAATGGTCATAACTTTTCACACGGAGGTCAGATTCAGGCGCATAATATATCGAGACGCTAGAAATTGAACAACGGAAGCTCTCGAGAAATTCAAATGGTCATAACTTTTCACTCGGAGGTCCGATTCAGGCGCATAATATATCGAGACGCTCGAAATTGAACAACGGAAGCTCTCGAGAAATTCAAATGGTCATAACTTTTCACTCGGAGGTCCGATTCAGGCGCATAATATATCGAGACGCTCGAAATTGAACAACGGAAGCTCTCGAGAAATTCAAATGGTCATAACTTTTCACTCGGAGGTCCGATTCAGGCGCATAATATATCGAGACGCTCGAAATTGAACAACGGAAGCTCTCGAGAAATTCAAATGGTCATAACTTTTCACTCGGAGGTCCGATTCAGGCGCATAATATATCGAGACGCTCGAAATTGAACAACGGAAGCTCTCGAGAAATTCAAATGGTCATAACTTTTCACTCGGAGGTCCGATTCAGGCGCATAATATATCGAGACGCTCGAAATTGAACAACGGAAGCTCTCGAGAAATTCAAATGGTCATAACTTTTCACTCGGAGGTCCGATTCAGCCGCATAATATATCGAGACGCTCGAAATTGAACAACGGAAGCTCTCGAGAAATTCAAATGGTCATAACTTTTCACACGGAGGTCGATTCAGGCGCATAATATATCGAGACGCTAGAAATTGAACAACGGAAGCTCTCGAGAAATTCAAATGGTCATAACTTTTCACTCGGAGGTCCGATTCAGGCGCATAATATATCGAGACGCTAGAAATTGAATAATGGAAGCTCTCGAGAAATTCAAATGGTCATAACTTTTCACTCGGAGGTCCGATTCAGGCGCATAATATATCGAGACGCTCGAAATTGAACAACGGAAGCTCTCGAGAAATTCAAATGGTCATAACTTTTCACACGGAGGTCAGATTCAGGCGCATAATATATCGAGACGCTAGAAATTGAATAATGGAAGCTCTCGAGAAATTCAAATGGTCATAACTTTTCACTCGGAGGTCCGATTCAGGCGCATAATATATCGAGACGCTCGAAATTGAACAACGGAAGCTCTCGGAAATTCAAATGGTCACAACTTTTCACACGGAGGTCAGATTCAGGCGCATAATATATCGAGACGCTAGAAATTGAATAATGGAAGCTCTCGAGAAATTCAAATGGTCATAACTTTTCACTCGGAGGTCCGATTCAGGCGCATAATATATCGAGACGCTCGAAATTGAACAACGAAAGCTCTCGAGAAATTCAAATGGTCATAACTTTTCACTCGGAGGTCCGATTCAGGCGCATAATATATCGAGACGCTCGAAATTGAACAACGAAGCTCTCGAGAAATTCAAATGGTCATAACTTTTCACTCGGAGGTCCGATTCAGGCGCATAATATATCGAGACGCACGAAATTGAACAACGGAAGCTCTCGAGAAATTCAAATGGTCATAACTTTTCACTCGGAGGTCCGATTCAGGCGCATAATATATCGAGACGCTAGAAATTGAATAATGGAAGCTCTCGAGAAATTCAAATGGTCATAACTTTTCACTCGGAGGTCCGATTCAGCCGCATAATATATCGAGACGCTCGAAATTGAACAACAGAAGCTCTCGAGAAATTCAAATGGTCATAACTTTTCACACGGAGGTCAGATTCAGGCGCATAATATATCGAGACGCTAGAAATTGAACAACGGAAGCTCTCGAGAAATTCAAATGGTCATAACTTTTCACTCGGAGGTCCGATTCAGGCGCATAATATATCGAGACGCTGAAATTGAACAACGGAAGCTCTCGAGAAATTCAAATGGTCATAACTTTTCACACGGAGGTCCGATTCAGGCGCATAATATATCGAGACACTCGAAATTGAACAATGCAAGCTCTCGAGAAATTCAAATGGTCATAACTTTTCACTCGGAGGTCGATTCAGCGCATAATATATCGAGACGCTCGAAATTGAACAACGAAGCTCTCGAGAAATTCAAATGGTCATAACTTTTCACACGGAGGTCAGATTCAGGCGCATAATATATCGAGACGCTAGAAATTGAACAACGGAAGCTCTCGAGAAATTCAAATGGTCATAACTTTTCACTCGGAGGTCCGATTCAGGCGCATAATATATCGAGACGCTCGAAATTGAACAACGGAAGCTCTCGAGAAATTCAAATGGTCATAACTTTTCACTCGGAGGTCCGATTCAGGCGCATAATATATCGAGACGCTCGAAATTGAACAACGAAGCTCTCGAGAAATTCAAATGGTCATAACTTTTCACTCGGAGGTCCGATTCAGCGCATAATATATCGAGACGCTGAAATTGAACAACGAAGCTCTCGAGAAATTCAAATGTCATAACTTTTCACTCGGAGGTCCGATTCAGGCGCATAATATATCGAGACGCACGAAATTGAACAACGGAAGCTCTCGAGAAATTCAAATGGTCATAACTTTTCACTCGGAGGTCCGATTCAGGCGCATAATATATCGAGACGCTCGAAATTGAATAACGGAAGCTCTCGAGAAATTCAAATGGTCATAACTTTTCACTCGGAGGTCCGATTCAGGCGCATAATATATCGAGACGCTCGAAATTGAACAACGGAAGCTCTCGAGAAATTCAAATGGTCATAACTT
Source organism: Glycine soja (assembly GCF_004193775.1). NCBI lineage: Eukaryota > Viridiplantae > Streptophyta > Magnoliopsida > Fabales > Fabaceae > Glycine > Glycine soja. Next base: position 36,137 of record NW_021144108.1, read on the forward strand.
TTCACACGGAGGTCGATTCAGGCGCATAATATATCGAGACGCTCGAAATTGAACAACGAAGCTCTCGAGAAATTCAAATGGTCATAACTTTTCACACGGAGGTCAGATTCAGGCGCATAATATATCGAGACGCTAGAAATTGAATAATGGAAGCTCTCGAGAAATTCAAATGGTCATAACTTTTCACTCGGAGGTCCGATTCAGGCGCATAATATATCGAGACGCTCGAAATTGAACAACGAAGCTCTCGAGAAATTCAAATGGTCATAACTTTTCACTCGGAGGTCCGATTCAGGCGCATAATATATCGAGACGCTAGAAATTGAACAATGGAAGCTCTCGAGAAATTCAAATGGTCATAACTTTTCACTCGGAGGTCCGATTCAGGCGCATAATATATCGAGACGCTCGAAATTGAACAACGGAAGCTCTCGAGAAATTCAAATGGTCATAACTTTTCACACGGAGGTCAGATTCAGGCGCATAATATATCGAGACGCTAGAAATTGAACAATGGAAGCTCTCGAGAAATTCAAATGGTCATAACTTTTCACTCGGAGGTCCGATTCAGGCGCATAATATATCGAGACGCTCGAAATTGAACAACGAAAGCTCTCGAGAAATTCAAATGGTCATAACTTTTCACTCGGAGGTCCGATTCAGGCGCATAATATATCAAGACGCTAGAAATTGAATAATGGAAGCTCTCGAGAAATTCAAATGGTCATAACTTTTCACTCGGAGGTCCGATTCAGCGCATAATATATCGAGACGCTCGAAATTGAACAACGGAAGCTCTCGAGAAATTCAAATGGTCATAACTTTTCACACGGAGGTCAGATTCAGGCGCATAATATATCGAGACGCTAGAAATTGAACAACGGAAGCTCTCGAGAAATTCAAACTGTCATAACTTTTCACTCGGAGGTCCGATTCAGGCGCATAATATATCGAGACGCATGAAATTGAACAACGGAAGCTCTCGAGAAATTCAAATGGTCATAACTTTTCACACGGAGGTCCGATTCAGGCGCATAATATATCGAGACACTCGAAATTGAACAATGCAAGCTCTCGAGAAATTCTAATGGTCATAACTTTTCACTCGGAGGTCCGATTCAGCCGCATAATATATCGAGACGCTCGAAATTGAACAACAGAAGCTCTCGAGAAATTCAAATGGTAATAACTTTTCACACGGAGGTCAGATTCAGGCGCATAATATATCGAGACGCTAAAATTGAACAACGGAAGCTCTCGAGAAATTCAAACTGTCATAACTTTTCACTCGGAGGTCCGATTCAGGCGCATAATATATCGAGACACTCGAAATTGAACAACGGAAGCTCTCGAGAAATTCAAATGGTCATAACTTTTCACTCGGAGGTCCGATTCAGCGCATAATATATCGGACGCTCGAAATTGAACAACGAAGCTCTCGAGAAATTCAAATGGTCATAACTTTTCACTCGGAGGTCCGATTCAGCGCATAATATATCGAGACGCTGAAATTGAACAACGAAAGCTCTCGAGAAATTCAAACTGTCATAACTTTTCACTCGGAGACCTGATTCAGGAGCATAATATATCGAGACTCACGAAATTGAACAACGGAAGCTCTCGAGAAATTCAAATGGTCATAACCTTTCACTCGGAGGTCCGATTCAGGCGCATAATATATCGAGACGCTCGAAATTGAGTAACGGAAGCTCTCGAGAAATTCAAATGGTCATAACTTTTCACTCGGAGGTCCGATTCAGACGCATAATATATCGAGACGCTCGAAATTGAACAACGGAAGCTCTCGAGAAATTCAAATGGTCGTAAGTTTTCACACGGAGGTCAGATTCAGGCGCATAATACATCGAGACGCATGAAATTGAACAACGGAAGCTCTCGAGAAATTCAAATGGTCATAACTTTTCACACGGAGGTCCGATTCAGGCGCATAATATATCAAGACACTCGAAATTGAAGAATGCAAGCTCTCGAGAAATTCTAATGGTCATAACTTTTCACTCGGAGGTCTGATTCAGCCGCATAATATATCGAGACGCTCGAAATTGAACAACAGAAGCTGTCGAGAAATTCAAATGTAATAACTTTTCACACGGAGGTCAGATTCAGGCGCATAATATATCGAGACGCTAAAAATTGAACTACGGAAGCTCTCGAGAAATTCAAACTGCCATAACTTTTCACTCGTAGGTCCGATTCAGGCGCATAATATATCGAGACACTCGAAATTGAACAGCGGAAGCTCTCGACAATTTCAAATGGTCATAACTTTTCACTCGGAGGTCCGATTCAAGCGCATAATATATCGGGACGCTCGAAATTGAACAACGAAAGCTCTCGAGAAATTCAAGTGGTCATAACTTTTCACTCGGAGGTCCGATTCAAGCGCATAATATATTGGGACGCTTCAAATTGAACAACGAAAGCTCTCGAGAAATTCAAACTGTCATAACTTTTCACTCGGAGGCTTGATTCAGGCGCATAATATATCGAGACGCATGAAATTGAATAACGGAATCTCTCGAGAAATTCAAATGTTCATAACTTTTCACTCGGAGGACCAATTCAGACGCATAATATATCGAGACGCTCGAAATTGAACAACGGAAGCTCTCGAGAAATTCAAATGGTCGTAACTTTTCACACGGAGGTCAGATTCAGGCGCATAATATATCGAGACTCACGAAATTGAACAACGAAAGCTCTCGAGAAATTCAAATGGTCATAACTTTTCACTCGGAGGTCCGATTCAAGCGCATAATATATCGGGACGCTCGAAATTGAACAACGAAAGCTCTCGAGAAATTCAAATGGTCGTAACTTTTCACACGGAGGTCCGATTCAAGCGCATAATATATTGGGACGCTCGAAATCGAACAACGAAAGCTCTCGAGAAACTCAAATGCTCAAACTTTTCACACGGAGGTCAGATTTAGGCGCATAATATATCGAGACGCTAGAAATTGAATAATGGAAGCTCTCGAGAAATTCAAATGGTCATAACTTTTCACTCGGAGGTCCGATTCAGGCGCATAATATATCGAGACGCTCGAAATTGAACAACGGAAGCTCTCGAGAAATTCAAATGGTCACAACTTTTCACACGGAGGTCAGATTTAGGCGCATAATATATCAAGACACTCGAAATTGAACAATGCAAGCTCTCGAGAAATTCAAATGGTCATAACTTTTCACTCGGAGGTCCGATTCAGCCGCATAATATATCGAGACGCTCGAAATTGAACAACGGAAGCTCTCGAGAAATTCAAATGGTCGTAACTTTTCACACGGAGGTCAGATTCAGGCGCATAATATATCGAGACGCCAGAAATTGAACAACGGAAGCTCTCGAGAAATTCAAACTGTCATAACTTTTCACTCGGAGGTCCGATTCAGGCGCATAATATATCGAGACGCATGAAATTGAACAACGGAAGCTCTCGAGAAATTCAAATGTCATAACTTTTCACTCGGAGGTCCGATTCAGGCGCATAATATATCGAGACGCTCGAAATTGAACAACGGAAGCTCTCGAGAAATTCAAATGGTCATAACTTTTCACACGGAGGTCAGATTCAGGCGCATAATATATCGAGACGCTAGAAATTGAACAACGGAAGCTCTCGAGAAATTCAAACTGTCATAACTTTTCACTCGGAGGTCCGATTCAGGCGCATAATATATCGAGACGCATGAAATTGAATAACGGAATCTCTCGAGAAATTCAAATGTTCATAACTTTTCAATCGGAGGTCCGATTCAGACGCATAATATATCGAGACGCTCGAAATTGAACAACGGAAGCTCTCGAGAAATTCAAATGGTCATAACTTTTCACTCGGAGGTCCGATTCAGGCGCATAATATATCGAGACGCTCGAAATTGAACAATGGAAGCTCTCGAGAAATTCAAATGGTCATAACTTTTCACTCGGAGGTCCGATTCAGGCGCATAATATATCGAGACGCACGAAATTGAACAACGGAAGCTCTCGAGAAATTCAAATGGTCATAACTTTCACTCGGAGGTCCGATTCAGGCGCATAATATATCGAGACGCTCGAAATTGAACAACGGAAGCTCTCGAGAAATTCAAATGGTCATAACTTTTCACTCGGAGGTCCGATTCAGCGCATAATATATCGAGACGCTCGAAATTGAACAACGAAGCTCTCGAGAAATTCAAATGGTCATAACTTTTCACTCGGAGGTCCGATTCAGCGCATAATATATCGAGACGCTGAAATTGAACAACGAAGCTCTCGAGAAATTCAAATGTCATAACTTTTCACTCGGAGGTCCGATTCAGGCGCATAATATATCGAGACTCAGAAATTGAACAACGGAAGCTCTCGAGAAATTCAAATGGTCATAACTTTCACTCGGAGGTCCGATTCAAGCGCATAATATATCGAGACGCTCGAAATTGAACAACGGAAGCTCTCGAGAAATTCAAATGGTCATAACTTTTCACTCGGAGGTCCGATTCAGGCGCATAATATATCGAGACGCTCGAAATTGAACAACGGAAGCTCTCGAGAAATTCAAATGGTCATAACTTTTCACTCGGAGGTCCGATTCAGGCGCATAATATATCGAGACGCTGAAATTGAACAACGGAAGCTCTCGAGAAATTCAAATGGTCATAACTTTTCACACGGAGGTCCGATTCAGGCGCATAATATATCGAGACCTCGAAATTGAACAACGAAGCTCTCGAGAAATTCAAATGGTCATAACTTTTCACTCGGAGGTCGATTCAGCGCATAATATATCGAGACGCTCGAAATTGAACAACGGAAGCTCTCGAGAAATTCAAATGTCATAACTTTTCACTCGGAGGTCGATTCAGGCGCATAATATATCGAGACGCTGAAATTGAACAACGGAAGCTCTCGAGAAATTCAAATGGTCATAACTTTTCACTCGGAGGTCCGATTCAGGCGCATAATATATCGAGACGCTCGAAATTGAACAACGGAAGCTCTCGAGAAATTCAAATGGTCATAACTTTTCACTCGGAGGTCCGATTCAGGCGCATAATATATCGAGACGCTCGAAATTGAACAACGAAGCTCTCGAGAAATTCAAATGGTCATAACTTTTCACTCGGAGGTCCGATTCAGGCGCATAATATATCGAGACGCTCGAAATTGAACAACGGAAGCTCTCGAGAAATTCAAATGTCATAACTTTTCACTCGGAGGTCCGATTCAGGCGCATAATATATCGAGACGCTGAAATTGAACAACGGAAGCTCTCGAGAAATTCAAATGGTCATAACTTTTCACTCGGAGGTCCGATTCAGGCGCATAATATATCGAGACGCTCGAAATTGAACAACGGAAGCTCTCGAGAAATTCAAATGGTCATAACTTTTCACACGGAGGTCGATTCAGGCGCATAATATATCGAGACGCTCGAAATTGAACAACGGAAGCTCTCGAGAAATTCAAATGGTCATAACTTTTCACTCGGAGGTCCGATTCAGGCGCATAATATATCGAGACGCTCGAAATTGAACAACGAAGCTCTCGAGAAATTCAAATGGTCATAACTTTTCACTCGGAGGTCCGATTCAGGCGCATAATATATCGAGACGCTCGAAATTGAACAACGAAGCTCTCGAGAAATTCAAATGGTCATAACTTTTCACACGGAGGTCCGATTCAGGCGCATAATATATCGAGACGCTAGAAATTGAACAACGGAAGCTCTCGAGAAATTCAAATGGTCATAACTTTTCACTCGGAGGTCCGATTCAGGCGCATAATATATCGAGACGCTCGAAATTGAACAACGGAAGCTCTCGAGAAATTCAAATGGTCATAACTTTTCACACGGAGGTCAGATTCAGGCGCATAATATATCGAGACGCTCGAAATTGAACAACGAAAGCTCTCGAGAAATTCAAATGGTCATAACTTTTCACTCGGAGGTCCGATTCAGGCGCATAATATATCGAGACGCTCGAAATTGAACAACGGAAGCTCTCGAGAAATTCAAATGGTCATAACTTTTCACACGGAGGTCCGATTCAGGCGCATAATATATCGAGACGCTCGAAATTGAACAACGGAAGCTCTCGAGAAATTCAAATGGTCATAACTTTTCACTCGGAGGTCCGATTCAGGCGCATAATATATCGAGACGCTGAAATTGAACAACGGAAGCTCTCGAGAAATTCAAATGGTCATAACTTTTCACTCGGAGGTCCGATTCAGCGCATAATATATCGAGACGCTCGAAATTGAACAACGGAAGCTCTCGAGAAATTCAAATGGTCATAACTTTTCACACGGAGGTCAGATTCAGGCGCATAATATATCGAGACGCTAGAAATTGAACAACGGAAGCTCTCGAGAAATTCAAATGGTCATAACTTTTCACTCGGAGGTCCGATTCAGGCGCATAATATATCGAGACGCTCGAAATTGAACAACGGAAGCTCTCGAGAAATTCAAATGGTCATAACTTTTCACACGGAGGTCCGATTCAGGCGCATAATATATCGAGACGCTCGAAATTGAACAACGGAAGCTCTCGAGAAATTCAAATGGTCATAACTTTTCACTCGGAGGTCCGATTCAGGCGCATAATATATCGAGACGCTCGAAATTGAACAACGGAAGCTCTCGAGAAATTCAAATGGTCATAACTTTTCACTCGGAGGTCCGATTCAGGCGCATAATATATCGAGACGCTCGAAATTGAACAACGGAAGCTCTCGAGAAATTCAAATGGTCATAACTTTTCACTCGGAGGTCCGATTCAGGCGCATAATATATCGAGACGCTCGAAATTGAACAACGGAAGCTCTCGAGAAATTCAAATGGTCATAACTTTTCACTCGGAGGTCCGATTCAGGCGCATAATATATCGAGACGCTCGAAATTGAACAACGGAAGCTCTCGAGAAATTCAAATGGTCATAACTTTTCACTCGGAGGTCCGATTCAGGCGCATAATATATCGAGACGCTCGAAATTGAACAACGGAAGCTCTCGAGAAATTCAAATGGTCATAACTTTTCACTCGGAGGTCCGATTCAGGCGCATAATATATCGAGACGCACGAAATTGAACAACGGAAGCTCTCGAGAAATTCAAATGGTCATAACTTTTCACTCGGAGGTCCGATTCAGGCGCATAATATATCGAGACGCTCGAAATTGAACAACGGAAGCTCTCGAGAAATTCAAATGGTCATAACTTTTCACTCGGAGGTCCGATTCAGGCGCATAATATATCGAGACGCTCGAAATTGAACAACGGAAGCTCTCGAGAAATTCAAATGGTCATAACTTTTCACACGGAGGTCAGATTCAGGCGCATAATATATCGAGACGCATGAAATTGAACAACGGAAGCTCTCGAGAAATTCAAATGGTCATAACTTTTCACTCGGAGGTCCGATTCAGGCGCATAATATATCGAGACGCTCGAAATTGAACAATGCAAGCTCTCGAGAAATTCAAATGGTCATAACTTTTCACTCGGAGGTCCGATTCAGCGCATAATATATCGAGACGCTCGAAATTGAACAACGGAAGCTCTCGAGAAATTCAAATGGTCATAACTTTTCACACGGAGGTCAGATTCAGGCGCATAATATATCGAGACGCTAGAAATTGAACAACGGAAGCTCTCGAGAAATTCAAACTGTCATAACTTTTCACTCGGAGGTCCGATTCAGGCGCATAATATATCGAGACGCTCGAAATTGAACAACGGAAGCTCTCGAGAAATTCAAATGGTCATAACTTTTCACTCGGAGGTCCGATTCAGGCGCATAATATATCGAGACGCTCGAAATTGAACAACGAAGCTCTCGAGAAATTCAAATGGTCATAACTTTTCACTCGGAGGTCCGATTCAGCGCATAATATATCGAGACGCTCGAAATTGAACAACGGAAGCTCTCGAGAAATTCAAATGTCATAACTTTTCACTCGGAGGTCGATTCAGGCGCATAATATATCGAGACGCTGAAATTGAACAACGGAAGCTCTCGAGAAATTCAAATGGTCATAACTTTTCACTCGGAGGTCCGATTCAGGCGCATAATATATCGAGACGCTCGAAATTGAACAACGGAAGCTCTCGAGAAATTCAAATGGTCATAACTTTTCACTCGGAGGTCCGATTCAGGCGCATAATATATCGAGACGCTCGAAATTGAACAACGAAGCTCTCGAGAAATTCAAATGGTCATAACTTTTCACTCGGAGGTCCGATTCAGGCGCATAATATATCGAGACGCTCGAAATTGAACAACGGAAGCTCTCGAGAAATTCAAATGGTCATAACTTTTCACTCGGAGGTCCGATTCAGGCGCATAATATATCGAGACGCTCGAAATTGAACAACGGAAGCTCTCGAGAAATTCAAATGGTCATAACTTTTCACACGGAGGTCAGATTCAGGCGCATAATATATCGAGACGCTAGAAATTGAACAACGGAAGCTCTCGAGAAATTCAAATGGTCATAACTTTTCACTCGGAGGTCCGATTCAGGCGCATAATATATCGAGACGCTCGAAATTGAACAACGGAAGCTCTCGAGAAATTCAAATGGTCATAACTTTTCACACGGAGGTCGATTCAGGCGCATAATATATCGAGACGCTCGAAATTGAACAATGAAGCTCTCGAGAAATTCAAATGGTCATAACTTTTCACTCGGAGGTCCGATTCAGGCGCATAATATATCGAGACGCTCGAAATTGAACAACGGAAGCTCTCGAGAAATTCAAATGGTCATAACTTTTCACACGGAGGTCAGATTCAGGCGCATAATATATCGAGACGCTAGAAATTGAACAACGGAAGCTCTCGAGAAATTCAAATGGTCATAACTTTTCACTCGGAGGTCCGATTCAGGCGCATAATATATCGAGACGCATGAAATTGAACAACGGAAGCTCTCGAGAAATTCAAATGGTCATAACTTTTCACTCGGAGGTCCGATTCAGGCGCATAATATATCGAGACGCTCGAAATTGAACAACGGAAGCTCTCGAGAAATTCAAATGGTCATAACTTTTCACTCGGAGGTCCGATTCAGGCGCATAATATATCGAGACGCTCGAAATTGAACAACGGAAGCTCTCGAGAAATTCAAATGGTCATAACTTTTCACTCGGAGGTCCGATTCAGGCGCATAATATATCGAGACGCTCGAAATTGAACAACGGAAGCTCTCGAGAAATTCAAATGGTCATAACTTTTCACTCGGAGGTCCGATTCAGGCGCATAATATATCGAGACGCTCGAAATTGAACAACGGAAGCTCTCGAGAAATTCAAATGGTCATAACTTTTCACTCGGAGGTCCGATTCAGGCGCATAATATATCGAGACGCTCGAAATTGAACAACGGAAGCTCTCGAGAAATTCAAATGGTCATAACTTTTCACTCGGAGGTCCGATTCAGGCGCATAATATATCGAGACGCTCGAAATTGAACAACGAAGCTGTCGAGAAATTCAAATGGTCATAACTTTTCACTCGGAGGTCCGATTCAGGCGCATAATATATCGAGACGCTCGAAATTGAACAACGGAAGCTCTCGAGAAATTCAAATGGTCATAACTTTTCACTCGGAGGTCCGATTCAGGCGCATAATATATCGAGACGCTCGAAATTGAACAACGGAAGCTCTCGAGAAATTCAAATGGTCATAACTTTTCACTCGGAGGTCCGATTCAGGCGCATAATATATCGAGACGCTCGAAATTGAACAACGGAAGCTCTCGAGAAATTCAAATGGTCATAACTTTTCACACGGAGGTCCGATTCAGGCGCATAATATATCGAGACGCTCGAAATTGAACAACGGAAGCTCTCGAGAAATTCAAATGGTCATAACTTTTCACTCGGAGGTCCGATTCAGGCGCATAATATATCGAGACGCTCGAAATTGAACAACGGAAGCTCTCGAGAAATTCAAATGGTCATAACTTTTCACTCGGAGGTCCGATTCAGGCGCATAATATATCGAGACGCTCGAAATTGAACAACGGAAGCTCTCGAGAAATTCAAATGGTCATAACTTTTCACTCGGAGGTCCGATTCAGGCGCATAATATATCGAGACGCTCGAAATTGAACAACGGAAGCTCTCGAGAAATTCAAATGGTCATAACTTTTCACTCGGAGGTCCGATTCAGGCGCATAATATATCGAGACGCTCGAAATTGAACAACGGAAGCTCTCGAGAAATTCAAATGGTCATAACTTTTCACTCGGAGGTCCGATTCAGGCGCATAATATATCGAGACGCTGAAATTGAACAACGGAAGCTCTCGAGAAATTCAAATGGTCATAACTTTTCACTCGGAGGTCCGATTCAGGCGCATAATATATCGAGACGCTGAAATTGAACAACGGAAGCTCTCGAGAAATTCAAATGGTCATAACTTTTCACACGGAGGTCCGATTCAGGCGCATAATATATCGAGACGCTCGAAATTGAACAACGGAAGCTCTCGAGAAATTCAAATGGTCATAACTTTTCACTCGGAGGTCCGATTCAGGCGCATAATATATCGAGACGCTCGAAATTGAACAACGGAAGCTCTCGAGAAATTCAAATGGTCATAACTTTTCACTCGGAGGTCCGATTCAGGCGCATAATATATCGAGACGCTCGAAATTGAACAACGGAAGCTCTCGAGAAATTCAAATGGTCATAACTTTTCACTCGGAGGTCCGATTCAGGCGCATAATATATCGAGACGCTCGAAATTGAACAACGGAAGCTCTCGAGAAATTCAAATGGTCATAACTTTTCACTCGGAGGTCCGATTCAGGCGCATAATATATCGAGACGCTCGAAATTGAACAACGGAAGCTCTCGAGAAATTCAAATGGTCATAACTTTTCACTCGGAGGTCCGATTCAGGCGCATAATATATCGAGACGCTCGAAATTGAACAACGGAAGCTCTCGAGAAATTCAAATGGTCATAACTTTTCACTCGGAGGTCCGATTCAGGCGCATAATATATCGAGACGCTCGAAATTGAACAACGGAAGCTCTCGAGAAATTCAAATGGTCATAACTTTTCACTCGGAGGTCCGATTCAGGCGCATAATATATCGAGACGCTCGAAATTGAACAACGGAAGCTCTCGAGAAATTCAAATGGTCATAACTTTTCACTCGGAGGTCCGATTCAGGCGCATAATATATCGAGACGCTCGAAATTGAACAACGGAAGCTCTCGAGAAATTCAAATGGTCATAACTTTTCACTCGGAGGTCCGATTCAGGCGCATAATATATCGAGACGCTCGAAATTGAACAACGGAAGCTCTCGAGAAATTCAAATGGTCATAACTTTTCACACGGAGGTCCGATTCAGGCGCATAATATATCGAGACGCTCGAAATTGAACAACGGAAGCTCTCGAGAAATTCAAATGGTCATAACTTTTCACTCGGAGGTCCGATTCAGGCGCATAATATATCGAGACGCTCGAAATTGAACAACGGAAGCTCTCGAGAAATTCAAATGGTCATAACTTTTCACACGGAGGTCCGATTCAGGCGCATAATATATCGAGACGCTCGAAATTGAACAACGGAAGCTCTCGAGAAATTCAAATGGTCATAACTTTTCACTCGGAGGTCCGATTCAGGCGCATAATATATCGAGACGCTCGAAATTGAACAACGGAAGCTCTCGAGAAATTCAAATGGTCATAACTTTTCACTCGGAGGTCCGATTCAGGCGCATAATATATCGAGACGCTCGAAATTGAACAACGGAAGCTCTCGAGAAATTCAAATGGTCATAACTTTTCACTCGGAGGTCCGATTCAGGCGCATAATATATCGAGACGCTCGAAATTGAACAACGGAAGCTCTCGAGAAATTCAAATGGTCATAACTTTTCACACGGAGGTCCGATTCAGGCGCATAATATATCGAGACGCTCGAAATTGAACAACGGAAGCTCTCGAGAAATTCAAATGGTCATAACTTTTCACTCGGAGGTCCGATTCAGGCGCATAATATATCGAGACGCTCGAAATTGAACAACGGAAGCTCTCGAGAAATTCAAATGGTCATAACTTTTCACACGGAGGTCCGATTCAGGCGCATAATATATCGAGACGCTCGAAATTGAACAACGGAAGCTCTCGAGAAATTCAAATGGTCATAACTTTTCACTCGGAGGTCCGATTCAGGCGCATAATATATCGAGACGCTCGAAATTGAACAACGGAAGCTCTCGAGAAATTCAAATGGTCATAACTTTTCACACGGAGGTCTGATTCAGGCGCATAATATATCGAGACGCTCGAAATTGAACAACGGAAGCTCTCGAGAAATTCAAATGGTCATAACTTTTCACACGGAGGTCCGATTCAGGCGCATAATATATCGAGACGCTCGAAATTGAACAATGGAAGCTCTCGAGAAATTCAAATGGTCATAACTTTTCACTCGGAGGTCCGATTCAGGCGCATAATATATCGAGACGCTCGAAATTGAACAACGGAAGCTCTCGAGAAATTCAAATGGTCATAACTTTTCACACGGAGGTCAGATTCAGGCGCATAATATATCGAGACGCTAGAAATTGAACAATGGAAGCTCTCGAGAAATTCAAATGGTCATAACTTTTCACTCGGAGGTCCGATTCAGGCGCATAATATATCGAGACGCTCGAAATTGAACAACGGAAGCTCTCGAGAAATTCAAATGGTCATAACTTTTCACACGGAGGTCCGATTCAGGCGCATAATATATCGAGACGCTCGAAATTGAACAACGGAAGCTCTCGAGAAATTCAAATGTCATAACTTTTCACCGGAGGTCCGATTCAGGCGCATAATATATCGAGACGCAGAAATTGAACAAGGAAGCTCTCGAGAAATTCAAATGGTCATAACTTTTCACTCGGAGGTCCGATTCAGGCGCATAATATATCGAGACGCTCGAAATTGAACAACGGAAGCTCTCGAGAAATTCAAATGGTCATAACTTTTCACACGGAGGTCCGATTCAGGCGCATAATATATCGAGACGCTCGAAATTGAACAACGGAAGCTCTCGAGAAATTCAAATGGTCATAACTTTTCACTCGGAGGTCCGATTCAGGCGCATAATATATCGAGACGCAGAAATTGAACAACGGAAGCTCTCGAGAAATTCAAATGTCATAACTTTTCACCGGAGGTCCGATTCAGGCGCATAATATATCGAGACGCTCGAAA
>NW_021144109.1:0-44849 GCF_004193775.1 Glycine soja
ATGTCCAATTTAGGCGCATCAGATATAGTGATATTCGAAATTGAACAACGGAAGCTCTCGTCAAATTCAAATGGTCATAACTTTTCACACTGAGGTCCGATTCACGGTTATAATATATCGATACGCTCGAAATTAAATATCGGAAACTCTCGAGAAATTCAAATGGCCATAACTTTTCACACGGATGTCCGATTCGGGCGCATAATATGTCGAGAGGCTCGAATTGAACAACGGAAACTCTTGAGAAATTCAAATGGTCATAACTTTTCACACGGATGTCCGATTCAGGCAAATCACATATCGAGACGCTCAGAATTGAACAACGGAAGCTCTTGAGAAATTCAAATGGTCATGACATTTAACTCGAATGTCCAATTTAGGCGCATCACATATAGTGATATTCGAAATTGAACAACGGAAGCTCTCGTCAAATTCAAATGGTCATAACTTTTCACACTGAGGTCCGATTCACGGTTATAATATATCGATACGCTCGAAATTAAACATCGGAAACTCTCGAGAAATTTAAATGGCCATAACGTTTCACACGGATGTCCGATTCGGGCGCATAATATGTCGAGAGGGTCGAAATTGAACAACGGAAACTCTTGAGAAATTCAAATGGTCATAACTTTTCACACGGATGTCCGATTCAGGCAAATCACATATCGAGACGCTTAGAATTGAACAACGGAAGCTCTTGAGAAATTCAAATGGTCATGACATTTAACTCGAATGTCCAATTTTGGCGCATCACATATAGTGACACTCGAAACTAAACAACGGAAGCTCTCGTGAAATTCAAAGGGTCATAACTTTTCACATTGAGGTCCGATTAAGGCTTATAATATATCGATACGCTCGAAATTAAACATCGGAAGCTCTCGAGATATTCAAATGGTCATAACTTTTCACATGGATGTCCGATTCGGGCGCATAATATGTCGAGAGGCTCGAAATTGAACAACGGAAGCTCTTGAGAAATTCAACTGGTATAACTTTTCACACGGATGTCCGATTCAGGCAAATCACATATCAAGACGCTTAAAATTGAACAACGGAAGCTCCTGAGAAATTCAAATGGTCATAACTTTTCACACGGATGTCCGATTCAGGCACATAATATGTCGAGAAGCTCGATATTGAACAACGAAAGTTCTTTAGAAATTCAAATGGTCATAACTTTTCACACGGATGTCCGATTCAGGCTTCTAATATATCGATACGCTCGAAATTAAGCATCGGAAACTCTCGTGAAATTCAAATGGTCATAACGTTTCACACGGATATCCGATTCGGGCACATAGTATGTCGAGAAGCTCGAAATTGAACAACGGAAGCTCTTGAGAAATTCAACTAGTATAACTTTTCACACGGATGCCCGATTCAGGCAAATCACATATCAAGACGCTCGAAATTAAATATCGGAAACTCTCGGGAAATTCAAATAGTCATAACTTTTCACACGGATGTCCGATTCGGGCGCATAATATGTCGAGAGGCTCGAAATTGAACAACGGAAGCTCTTGAGAAATTCAAATGGTCATAACTTTTCACACGGATGTCCGATTCAGGCTTATAATATATCGATACGCTCGAAATTAAACATCGGAAACTCTCGCGAAATTCAAATGGTCATAACTTTTCACACGGATATCCGATTCGGGCACATAATATGTCGAGAAGCTCGATATTGAACAACGAAAGTTCTTTAGAAATTCAAATGGTCTTAACTTTTCACACGGATGTCCGATTCAAGCGTATCACATATAGAGACGCTCGTAAATGCACAATGGAAGCTCTCGTTAAATTCAAATGGTCATAACTTTATACACTGAGTTCTGATCCGAGTTATAATATATCGATATGCATGAAATTAAACAACGGAAACTCTCGAGAAATTCAAATGGTCATAACTTTTTACACGGATGTCCGATTCGGGCGCATAATATGTCGAGAGTCTAGAAATTGAACAACGGAAGCTCTCGAGAGATTCAAATGGTCATAACTTTTCACACGGATGTCCGATTCGAGCAAATCACATATCGAGACGCTCAGAATTGAACAACGGAAGGTCTTGAGAAATACAAATGATCTTAACATTTAACTCGAATGTCCAATTTAGGCGCATCACATATAGTGACACTCGGAATTGAACAACGGAAGCTCTCGAGAAATTTAAATGGTCATAACTTTTCACACTGAGGTCCGATTCACGCTTATAATATATTGATATGCTCGAAATTAAACATCGGAAGCTCTCGAGATATTCAAATGGTCATAACTTTTCACATGGATGTCCGATTCGGGCGCATAATATGTCGAGAGGCTCGAAATTGAACAACGGAAGCTCTTGAGAAATTCAACTGGTATAACTTTTCACACGGATGTCCGATTCAGGCAAATCACATATCAAGACGCTTAAAATTGAACAACGGAAGCTCCTGAGAAATTCAAATGGTCATAACTTTTCACATGGATGTCCGATTCGGGCGCATAATATGTCGAGAGGCTCGAAATTGAACAACGGAAGCTCTTGAGAAATTCAAATGGTCATAACTTTTCACACGGATGTCCGATTCAGGCTTATAATATATCGATACGCTCGAAATTAAACATCGGAAACTCTCGCGAAATTTAAATGGTCATAACTTTTCACACGGATGTTATATTAAGGCGCATCACATATAGAGACGCTCGAAAATGAGCAACAGAAGCTCTCGGAAAATTAAAATGGTCATAACGTTTCACACTGAGGTCCTATTCAGGCTTATAATATATCGATACGCTCGAAATTAAACATCGGAAACTCTCGCGAAATTTAAATGGTCATAACTTTTCACACGGATGTCCGATTCGGGCGTATAATATGTCGAGAGGCTCGAAATTGAACAACGGAAGCTCTTGAGAAATTAAAATTGTCATAGCTTTTCACACGGATGTCCGATTCTGGCAAATCACATATCGAGACGCTCAAAACTGAACAACGGAAGCTTTTGAGAAATTCAAATGGTCATAACTTTTCACACAGATGTTAGATTAAGGCGCATCACATATAGAGACGCTCGAAAATGAACAACGGAAGCTCTCGAGAAATTGAAATGGTCATAACTTTTCACACTGAGGTCCGATTCAGGTTTATAATATGTTGATATGCTCCAAATTAAACATCGGAAGCTCTCGAGATATTCAAATGGTCAGAACTTTTCACATGGATGTCCGATTCGGGCGCATAATATGTCGAGAGGCTCGAAATTGAACAACGGAAGCTCTTGAGAAATTCAAATGGTCATAACTTTTCACACGGATGTCCGATTCAGGCTTATAATATATCGATACGCTCGAAATTAAACATCGGAAACTCTCGCGAAATTTAAATGGTCATAACTTTTCACACGGATGTCCGATTCGGGCGCATAATATGTCGAGAGGCTCGAAATTGAACAACGGAAGCTCTCGTGAAATTCAAATGGTCATAACTTTTCAAACGGATGTCCGATTCTGGCGCATAATATGTCGAGAGGCTCGAAATTGAACAACGGAAGCTCTTGAGAAATTCAAATGGTCATAACTTTTCACACGAATGTTAGATTAAGGCGCATCACATATAAAGACGCTCGAAAATGAACAACGGAAGCTCTCGGGAAATTAAAATGGCCATAACTTTTCACGCTGAGGTCCTTTTCAGGCTTATAATATATTGATACGCTCGAAATTAAACATCGGAAACTCTCGAGAAATTCAAATGGTCATAACTTTTCACACGGATGTCCGATTCGGGCGCATAATATGGCGAGAGGCTCGAAATTGAACAACGGAAGCTCTTGAGAAATTCAAATGGTCATAACTTTTCACACGGATGTTAGATTAATGCGCATCACATATAGAGACGCTCGAAAATGAACAACGGAAGCTCTCGGGAAATTAAAATTGTCATAACTTTTCACACTGAGGTCCTATTCAGGCTTATAATATATTGATACGCTCGAAATTAAACATCGGAAGCTCTCGAGAAATTCAAATGGTCATAACTTTTCACACGGATGTCCGATTCGGGCGCATAATATGTCGAGAGGCTCTAAATTGAACAACGGAAGCTCTTGAGAAATTCAAATGGTCATAACTTTTCACATGGATGTCCGATTCAGGCAATTCACATATCGAGACGCTTAGAATTGAACAACGGAAGGTCTTGAGAAATACAAATGATCTTAACATTTAACTCGAATGTCCAATTTAGGCGCATCACATATAGTGACACTCGGAATTGAACAACGGAAGCTCTCGAGAAATTTAAATGGTCATAACTTTTCACACTGAGGTCCGATTCACGCTTATAATATATTGATATGCTCGAAATTAAACATCGGAAGCTCTCGAGATATTCAAATGGTCATAACTTTTCACACGGATGTTATATTAAGGCGCATCACATATAGAGACGCTCGAAAATGAACAACAGAAGCTCTCGGAAAATTAAAATGGTCATAACGTTTCACACTGAGGTCCTATTCAGGCTTATAATATATCGATACGCTCGAAATTAAACATCGGAAACTCTCGCGAAATTTAAATGGTCATAACTTTTCACACGGATGTCCGATTCGGGCGCATAATATGTCGAGAGGCTCGAAATTGAACAACGGAAGCTCTTGAGAAATTAAAATTGTCATAGCTTTTCACACGGATGTCCGATTCTGGCAAATCACATATCGAGACGCTCAAAACTGAACAACGGAAGCTTTTGAGAAATTCAAATGGTCATAACTTTTCACACAGATGTTAGATTAAGGCGCATCACATATAGAGACGCTCGAAAATGAACAACGGAAGCTCTCGAGAAATTGAAATGGTCATAACTTTTCACACTGAGGTCCGATTCAGGTTTATAATATGTTGATATGCTCCAAATTAAACATCGGAAGCTCTCGAGATATTCAAATGGTCAGAACTTTTCACATGGATGTCCGATTCGGGCGCATAATATGTCGAGAGGCTCGAAATTGAACAACGGAAGCTCTTGAGAAATTCAAATGGTCATAACTTTTCACACGGATGTCCGATTCGGGCGCATAATATGTCGAGAGGCTCGAAATTGAACAACGGACGCTCTTGAGAAATTCAAATGGTCATACCTTTTCGCACAGATGTCCGATTCAGGCTTATAATATATCGATACACTCAAAATTAAACATCGGAAACTCTCGAGAAATTCAAATGGCCTTAACTTTTCACTCGGATGTCCGATTCCGGCGCATAATATGTCGAGAGTCTCGAAATTGAACAACGGAAGCTCTTGAGAAATTAAAATTGTCATAGCTTTTCACACGGATGTCCGATTCTGGCAAATCACATATCGAGACGCTCAAAACTGAACAACGGAAGCTTTTGAGAAATTCAAATGGTCATAACTTTTCACACAGATGTTAGATTAAGGCGCATCACATATAGAGACGCTCGAAAATGAACAACGGAAGCTCTCGAGAAATTGAAATGGTCATAACTTTTCACACTGATGTCCGATTCAGGTTTATAATATGTTGATATGCTCCAAATTAAACATCGGAAGCTCTCGAGATATTCAAATGGTCAGAACTTTTCACATGGATGTCCGATTCGGGCGCATAATATGTCGAGAGGCTCGAAATTGAACAACGGAAGCTCTTGAGAAATTCAAATGGTCATAACTTTTCACACGGATGTCCGATTCAGGCGCATAATATGTCGAGAGGCTCGAAATTGAACAACGGACGCTCTTGAGAAATTCAAATGGCATACCTTTTCGCACAGATGTCCGATTCAGGCTTATAATATATCGATACACTCAAAATTAAACATCGGAAACTCTCGAGAAATTCAAATGGCCTTAACTTTTCACTCGGATGTCCGATTCCGGCGCATAATATGTCGAGAGTCTCGAAATTGAACAACGGAAGCTCTTGAGAAATTTAAATGGTCATAACTTTTCACACGAATGTCCGATTCATGCAAATCACATATCGATACGCTCGAAATTAAACACCGGAAACTCTCGAGAAATTCAAATGGCCATAACTTTTCACACGGATGTCCGATTCGGGCGCATAATATGTCGAGAGGCACGAAATTGAACAACGGAAGCTCTTAAGAAATTCAAATGGTCATAACTTTTCACACGGATGTCCGATTCGGGCGCATAATATGTCGAGAGGCTCGAAATTGAACAACGGACGCTCTTGAGAAATTCAAATGGTCATACCTTTTCGCACAGATGTCCGATTCAGGCTTATAATATATCGATACACTCAAAATTAAACATCGGAAACTCTCGAGAAATTCAAATGGCCTTAACTTTTCACTCGGATGTCCGATTCCGGCGCATAATATGTCGAGAGTCTCGAAATTGAACAACGGAAGCTCTTGAGAAATTTAAATGGTCATAACTTTTCACACGAATGTCCGATTCATGCAAATCACATATCGAGACGCTCAAAACTAAACAACGGAAGCATTTGAGAAATTCAAATGGTCATAACTTTTCACACGGATGTTAGATTAAGGCGCATCGCATATAGAGACGCTCGAAAATGAACAACGGAAGCTCTCGAGAAATTCAAATGGTCATAACTTTTCACACTGACTTCCGATTCAGGCTTATAATATATTGATATGCTCGAAATTAAACATCGGAAGCTCTCGAGATATTCAAATGGTCATAATTTTTCACATGGATATCCGATTCGGGCGCATAATATGTCGAGAGGCTCAAAATTGAACAACGGAAGGTCTTGAGAAATTCAAATGGTCATAACTTTTCACACGAATGTCCGATTCAGGCTTATAATATATCGATACGCTCGAAATTAAACATCGGAAACTCTCGCGAAATTTAAATGGTCATAACGTTTCACACGGATGTCCGATTCGGGCGCATAATATGTCGAGAGGCTCGAAATTGAACAACGGAAGCTCTTGAGAAATTCAAATGGTCATAACTTTTCACACGGATGTCCGATTCAGGCTTATAATATATCGATACGCTCATAATAAAACATCAGAAACTCTCGAGAAATTCAAATGGCCATAAATTTTCACACGGATATCCGATTCGGGCGCATAATATGTCGAGAGGCTCGAAATTGAACAACAGAAGCTCTTGAGAAATTCAAATGGTCATAACTTTTCACACGGATGTTAGATTAAGGCGCATCACATATAAAGACCCTCGAAAATGAACAACGGAAGCTCTCGGGAAATTAAAATGGTCATAACTTTTCACACTGAGGTCCTTTTCAAGCTTATAATATATTGATACGCTCGAAATTAAACATCAGAAACTCTCGAGAAATTC
Source organism: Glycine soja (assembly GCF_004193775.1). NCBI lineage: Eukaryota > Viridiplantae > Streptophyta > Magnoliopsida > Fabales > Fabaceae > Glycine > Glycine soja. The sequence continues at coordinate 7,331 of NW_021144109.1, forward strand.
AAATGGTCATAACTTTTCACACGGATGTGCGATTCGGGCGCATAATATCGCGAGGGGCTTGAAATTGAACAACGGAAGCTCTTGAGAAATTCAAATGGTCATAGCTTTTCACACGGATTTCCGATTCGAGCAAATCACATATCGAGACGCTCAGAATTGAACAACGGAAGGTCTTGAGAAATACAAATGATCTTAACATTTAACTCGAATGTCCAATTTAGGAGCATCACATATAGTGACACTCGGAATTGAACAACGGAAGCTCTCGAGAAATTTAAATGGTCATAACTTTTCACATTGAGGTCCGATTCACGCTTATAATATATTGATATGCTCGAAATTAAACATCGGAAGCTCTCGAGATATTCAAATGGTCATAACTTTTCACATGGATGTCCGATTCGGGCGCATAATATGTCGAGAGGCTCGAAATTGAACAACGGAAGCTCTTGAGAAATTCAAATGGTCATAACTTTTCACACGGATGTCCGATTCAGGCTTATAATATATCGATACGCTCGAAATTAAACATCGGAAACTCTCGCGAAATTTAAATGGTCATAACTTTTCAAACGGATGTTATATTAAGGCGCATCACATATAGAGACGCTCGAAAATGAACAACAGAAGCTCTCGGAAAATTAAAATGGTCATAACGTTTCACACTGAGGTCCTATTCAGGCTTATAATATATCGATACGCTCGAAATTAAACATCGGAAACTCTCGTGAAATTCAAATGGCCATAACTTTTCACACGGATGTCCGATTCGATCGCATAAGATGTCGAGAGGCTCGAATTTGAACAACAAAAGGTCTTTAGAAATTCAAATGCTCATAACTTTTCACACGGATGTTAGATTAAGGCGCATCACATATAAAGACGCTCGAAAATGAACAACGGAAGCTCTCGGGAAATTAAAATGGTCATAACTTTTCACACTGAGGTCCTTTTCAGGCTTATAATATATTGATACGCTCGAAATTAAACATCAGAAACTCTCGAGAAATTCAAATGGTCATAACTTTTCACACGGATGTCCGATTCGGGCGCATAATATCGCGAGAGGCTTGAAATTGAACAACGGAAGCTCTTCAGAAATTCAAATGGTCATAGCTTTTCACACGGATGTCCGATTCGAGCAAATCACATATCGAGACGCTCAGAATTGAACAACGGAAGGTCTTGAGAAATACAAATGATCTTAACATTTAACTCGAATGTCCAATTTAGGCGCATCACATATAGTGACACTCGGAATTGAACAACGGAAGCTCTCGAGAAATGTAAATGGTCATAACTTTTCACACTGAGGTCCGATTCACGCTTATAATATATTGATATGCTCGAAATTAAACATCGGAAGCTCTCGAGATATTCAAATGGTCATAACTTTTCACATGGATGTCCGATTCGGGCGCATAATATGTCGAGAGGCTCGAAATTGAACAACGGAAGCTCTTGAGAAATTCAAATGGTCATAACTTTTCACACGGATGTCCGATTCACGCTTATAATATATCGATACGCTCGAAATTAAACATCGGAAACTCTCGCGAAATTTAAATGGTCATAACTTTTCACACGGATGTTATATTAAGGCGCATCACATATAGAGACGCTCGAAAATGAACAACAGAAGCTCTCGGAAAATTAAAATGGTCATAACGTTTCACACTGAGGTCCTATTCAGGCTTATAATATATCGATACGCTCGAAATTAAACATCGGAAACTCTCGCGAAATTTAAATGGTCATAACTTTTCACACGGATATCCGATTCGGGCGCATAATATGTCCAGAGGCTCGAAATTGAACAACGGAAGCTCTCGTGAAATTCAAATGGTCATAACTTTTCAAACGGATGTCCGATTCTGGCGCATAATATGTCGAGAGGCTCGAAATTGAACAACGGAAGCTCTTGAGAAATTCAAATGGTCATAACTTTTCACACGGATGTTAGATTAAGGCGCATCACATATAAAGACGCTCGAAAATGAACAACGGAAGCTCTCGGGAAATTAAAATGGTCATAACTTTTCACACTGAGGTCCTTTTCAGGCTTATAATATATTGATACGCTCCAAATTAAACATCGGAAACTCTCGAGAAATTCAAATGGTCATAACTTTTCACACGGATGTCCGATTCGGGCGCATAATATGGCGAGAGGCTCGAAATTGAACAACGGAAACTCTTGAGAAATTTAAATGGTCATAACGTTTCACACGGATGTCCGATTCGGGCGCATAATATGTCGAGAGGCTCGAAATTGAACAACGGAAGCTCTTGAGAAATTCAAATGGTCATAACTTTTCACACGGATGTCCGATTCAGGCTTATAATATATCGATACGCTCATAATAAAACATCAGAAACTCTCGAGAAATTCAAATGGCCATAAATTTTCACACGGATATCCGATTCGGGCGCATAATATGTCGAGAGGCTCGAAATTGAACAACAGAAGCTCTTGAGAAATTCAAATGGTCATAACTTTTCACACGGATGTTAGATTAAGGCGCATCACATATAAAGACCCTCGAAAATGAACAACGGAAGCTCTCGGGAAATTAAAATGGTCATAACTTTTCACACTGAGGTCCTTTTCAAGCTTATAATATATTGATACGCTCGAAATTAAACATCAGAAACTCTCGAGAAATTCAAATGGTCATAACTTTTCACACGGATGTGCGATTCGGGCGCATAATATCGCGAGGGGCTTGAAATTGAACAACGGAAGCTCTTGAGAAATTCAAATGGTCATAGCTTTTCACACGGATTTCCGATTCGAGCAAATCACATATCGAGACGCTCAGAATTGAACAACGGAAGGTCTTGAGAAATACAAATGATCTTAACATTTAACTCGAATGTCCAATTTAGGAGCATCACATATAGTGACACTCGGAATTGAACAACGGAAGCTCTCGAGAAATTTAAATGGTCATAACTTTTCACATTGAGGTCCGATTCACGCTTATAATATATTGATATGCTCGAAATTAAACATCGGAAGCTCTCGAGATATTCAAATGGTCATAACTTTTCACATGGATGTCCGATTCGGGCGCATAATATGTCGAGAGGCTCGAAATTGAACAACGGAAGCTCTTGAGAAATTCAAATGGTCATAACTTTTCACACGGATGTCCGATTCAGGCTTATAATATATCGATACGCTCGAAATTAAACATCGGAAACTCTCGCGAAATTTAAATGGTCATAACTTTTCAAACGGATGTTATATTAAGGCGCATCACATATAGAGACGCTCGAAAATGAACAACAGAAGCTCTCGGAAAATTAAAATGGTCATAACGTTTCACACTGAGGTCCTATTCAGGCTTATAATATATCGATACGCTCGAAATTAAACATCGGAAACTCTCGTGAAATTCAAATGGCCATAACTTTTCACACGGATGTCCGATTCGATCGCATAAGATGTCGAGAGGCTCGAATTTGAACAACAAAAGGTCTTTAGAAATTCAAATGCTCATAACTTTTCACACGGATGTTAGATTAAGGCGCATCACATATAAAGACGCTCGAAAATGAACAACGGAAGCTCTCGGGAAATTAAAATGGTCATAACTTTTCACACTGAGGTCCTTTTCAGGCTTATAATATATTGATACGCTCGAAATTAAACATCAGAAACTCTCGAGAAATTCAAATGGTCATAACTTTTCACACGGATGTCCGATTCGGGCGCATAATATCGCGAGAGGCTTGAAATTGAACAACGGAAGCTCTTCAGAAATTCAAATGGTCATAGCTTTTCACACGGATGTCCGATTCGAGCAAATCACATATCGAGACGCTCAGAATTGAACAACGGAAGGTCTTGAGAAATACAAATGATCTTAACATTTAACTCGAATGTCCAATTTAGGCGCATCACATATAGTGACACTCGGAATTGAACAACGGAAGCTCTCGAGAAATGTAAATGGTCATAACTTTTCACACTGAGGTCCGATTCACGCTTATAATATATTGATATGCTCGAAATTAAACATCGGAAGCTCTCGAGATATTCAAATGGTCATAACTTTTCACATGGATGTCCGATTCGGGCGCATAATATGTCGAGAGGCTCGAAATTGAACAACGGAAGCTCTTGAGAAATTCAAATGGTCATAACTTTTCACACGGATGTCCGATTCAGGCTTATAATATATCGATACGCTCGAAATTAAACATCGGAAACTCTCGCGAAATTTAAATGGTCATAACTTTTCACACGGATGTTATATTAAGGCGCATCACATATAGAGACGCTCGAAAATGAACAACAGAAGCTCTCGAAAAATTAAAATGGTCATAACGTTTCACACTGAGGTCCTATTCAGGCTTATAATATATCGATACGCTCGAAATTAAACATCGGAAACTCTCGTGAAATTCAAATGGCCATAACTTTTCACACGGATGTCCGATTCGATCGCATAAGATGTCGAGAGGCTCGAATTTGAACAACAGAAGGTCTTTAGAAATTCAAATGCTCATAACTTTTCACACGGATGTTAGATTAAGGCGCATCACATATAAAGACGCTCGAAAATGAACAACGGAAGCTCTCGGGAAATTAAAATGGTCATAACTTTTCACACTGAGGTCCTTTTCAGGCTTATAATATATTGATACGCTCGAAATTAAACATCAGAAACTCTCGAGAAATTCAAATGGTCATAACTTTTCACACGGATGTCCGATTCGGGCGCATAATATCGCGAGAGGCTTGAAATTGAACAACGGAAGCTCTTGAGAAATTCAAATGGTCATAGCTTTTCACACGGATGTCCGATTCGAGCAAATCACATATCGAGACGCTCAGAATTGAACAACGGAAGGTCTTGAGAAATACAAATGATCTTAACATTTAACTCGAATGTCCAATTTAGGCGCATCACATATAGTGACACTCGGAATTGAACAACGGAAGCTCTCGAGAAATGTAAATGGTCATAACTTTTCACACTGAGGTCCGATTCACGCTTATAATATATTGATATGCTCGAAATTAAACATCGGAAGCTCTCGAGATATTCAAATGGTCATAACTTTTCACATGGATGTCCGATTCGGGCGCATAATATGTCGAGAGGCTCGAAATTGAACAACGGAAGCTCTTGAGAAATTCAAATGGTCATAACTTTTCACACGGATGTCCGATTCACGCTTATAATATATCGATACGCTCGAAATTAAACATCGGAAACTCTCGCGAAATTTAAATGGTCATAACTTTTCACACGGATGTTATATTAAGGCGCATCACATATAGAGACGCTCGAAAATGAACAACAGAAGCTCTCGGAAAATTAAAATGGTCATAACGTTTCACACTGAGGTCCTATTCAGGCTTATAATATATCGATACGCTCGAAATTAAACATCGGAAACTCTCGCGAAATTTAAATGGTCATAACTTTTCACACGGATATCCGATTCGGGCGCATAATATGTCCAGAGGCTCGAAATTGAACAACGGAAGCTCTCGTGAAATTCAAATGGTCATAACTTTTCAAACGGATGTCCGATTCTGGCGCATAATATGTCGAGAGGCTCGAAATTGAACAACGGAAGCTCTTGAGAAATTCAAATGGTCATAACTTTTCACACGGATGTTAGATTAAGGCGCATCACATATAAAGACGCTCGAAAATGAACAACGGAAGCTCTCGGGAAATTAAAATGGTCATAACTTTTCACACTGAGGTCCTTTTCAGGCTTATAATATATTGATACGCTCCAAATTAAACATCGGAAACTCTCGAGAAATTCAAATGGTCATAACTTTTCACACGGATGTCCGATTCGGGCGCATAATATGGCGAGAGGCTCGAAATTGAACAACGGAAGCTCTTGAGAAATTCAAATGGTCATAACTTTTCACACGGATGTTAGATTAATGCGCATCACATATAGAGACGCTCGAAAATGAACAACGGAAGCTCTCGGGAAATTAAAATTGTCATAACTTTTCACACTGAGGTCCTATTCAGGCTTATAATATATTGATACGCTCGAAATTAAACATCGGAAGCTCTCGAGAAATTCAAATGGTCATAACTTTTCACACGGATGTCCGATTCGGGCGCATAATATGTCGAGAGGCTCTAAATTGAACAACGGAAGCTCTTGAGAAATTGAAATGGTCATAACTTTTCACATGGATGTCCGATTCAGGCAATTCACATATCGAGACGCTCAGAATTGAACAACGGAAGCTCTTGAGAAATTCAAATGGTCATAACATTTAACTCGAATGTCCAATTTCGGCGCATCACATATAGTGACACACGAAATTGAACAACGGAAGCTCTCGTGAAATTTAAATGGTCATAACTTTTCACACGGATGTCCGATTCAGGCTTATAATATATCGATACGCTCGAAATTAAACACCGGAAACTCTCGAGAAATTCAAATGGCTATAACTTTTCACACGGATGTCCGATTCGGGCGCATAATATGTCGAGAGGCTCGAAATTGAACAACGGAAGCTCTTGAGAAATTCAAATGGTCATAACTTTTCACACGGATGTCCGATTGAGGCTTATAATATGTCGATACGCTCGAAATTAAACATCGGAAACTCTCGCGAAATTCAAATGGTCATAACTTTTCACACGGATGTCCGATTCGATCGCATAAGATGTCGAGAGGCTCGAATTTGAACAACAGAAGGTCTTTAGAAATTCATATGGTCATAACTTTTCACACGGATGTCCGATTCAGGCTTATAATCTATCGATACGCTCGAAATTAAACGTCGGAAACTCTCGGGAAATTCAAATGGTCATAACTTTTCACACGGATGTCCAATTCGGGCACATAATATGTCGAGAAGCTCGATATTGAACAACGAAAGTTCTTTAGGAATTCAAATGGTCTTAACTTTTCACACGGATGTCCGATTCAGGCAAATCACATATCGAGACGCTCAAATTGAACAACGGACGCTCTTGAGAAATTCAAATGGTCATAACTTTTCACACGGATGTTAGATTAAGGAGCATCACATATAGAGACACTCGAAAATGAAAAACGGAAGTTCTCGGGAAATTAAAATGGTCATAACTTTTCACACTGAGGTTCGATTCAGGCTTATAATTTATTGATACGCTCGAAATTAAACATCGGAAGCTGTCGAGATATTCGAATGGTCATAACTTTTCACACGGATGTCCAATTCAGGCGCATAATATGTCGAGAGGCTCGAAATTGAACAACGGAAGCTCTTGAGAAATTCAAATGGTCATAACTTTTCACACGGATGTCCGATTCGGGCAAATCACATATCGAGACGCTCATAATTGAACAACGGAAGCTCTTGAGAAATTCAAATGGTTAGAACTTTTCACACGGATGTTAGATTAAGGCGCATCACATATAGAGACGCTCGAAAATAAACAACGGAAGCTATTGAGATATTCAAATGGTCATAACTTTTCACACGGATGTCCGATTCGGGCGCATAATATGGCGAGAGGCTCCAAATTGAACAACGGAAGCTATTGAGAAATTCAAATGGTCATAACTTTTCACACGGATGTCCGATTCAGGCAAATCACATATCGAGATGCTCAGAATTGAACAACGGAAGCTCTTGAGAAATTCAAATGGTCATAACATTTAACTCGAGTGTCCAATTTAGGCGCATCACATATAGTGATTTTCGAAATTGAACAACGGAAGCTCTTGTCAAATTCAAATGGTCATAACTTTTCACATGGATGTCCGATTCAGGCTTATAATATATCGATATGCTCGAAATTAAACATCGGAAATTCTCGAGAAATTCCAATGGCCATTAGTTTTCACACGGATGTCCGATTCGGGCGCATAATATGTGGAGAGGCTCGAAATTGAACAACGGAAGCTCTTGAGAAATTCAAATGGTCATAACTTTTCACACGGATGTCCGATTCGAGCAAATCACATATCGAGACGCTCAGAATTGAACAACGGAAGCTCTTGAGAAATTCAAATGGTTATAACATTTAACTCGAATGTCCAATTTAGGCGCATCACATATAGTGACACTCGAAATTAAACAACGAAAAGTCTCGAGAAATTCAAATGGTCATAACTTTTCACACGGATGTTAGATTAAGGCGCATCACATATAGAGACGCTCGAAAATAAACAACGGAAGCTATTGAGATATTCAAATGGTCATAACTTTTCACACGGATGTCCGATTCGGGCGCATAATATGGCGAGAGGCTCCAAATTGAACAACGGAAGCTATTGAGAAATTCAAATGGTCATAACTTTTCACACGGATGTCCGATTCAGGCAAATCACATATCGAGACGCTCAGAATTGAACAACGGAAGCTCTTGAGAAATTCAAATGGTCATAACATTTAACTCGAATGTCCAATTTAGGCGCATCACATATAGTGATTTTCGAAATTGAACAACGGAAGCTCTTGTCAAATTCAAATGGTCATAACTTTTCACATGGATGTCCGATTCAGGCTTATAATATATCGATATGCTCGAAATTAAACATCGGAAAATCTCGAGAAATTCCAATGGCCATTAGTTTTCACACGGATGTCCGATTCGGGCGCATAATATGTGGAGAGGCTCGAAATTGAACAACGGAAGCTCTTGAGAAATTCAAATGGTCATAACTTTTCACACGGATGTCCGATTCGAGCAAATCACATATCGAGACGCTCAGAATTGAACAACGGAAGCTCTTGAGAAATTCAAATGGTTATAACATTTAACTTGAATGTCCAATTTAGGCGCATCACATATAGTGACACTCGAAATTAAACAACGAAAAGTCTCGAGAAATTCAAATGGTCATAACTTTTCACACGGATGTCCGATTCGGGCGCATAATATGGCGAGAGGCTCGAAATTGAACAACGGAAGCTCTTGAGAAATTCAAATGGTCATAACTTTTCACACAGATGTCCGATTCAGGCAAATCACATATCGAGACGCTCAGAATTGAACAACGGAAGCTCTTGAGAAATTCAAATGATCATAACATTTAACTCGAATGTCCAATTTGGGCGCATCACATATAGTGACACTCGAAATTGAACAACGGAAGCTCTCGTGAAATTCAAATGGTCATAACTTTTCACACGGAGGTCCGATTCAGGCTTATACTATATCGATATGCTCGAAATTAAACATCGAAAACTCTCGAGAAATTCAAATGGTCATAACTTTTCACACGGATGTCTGATTCGGGCGCATAATATGTCGAGAGGCTCGAAATTGAACAACGGAAGCTCTTGAGAAATTCCAATGGTCATAACTTTTCACACGGATGTCCGATTCGGGCGCATAATATGTCGAGAGGCTAGAAATTGAACAACGGAAGCTCTTGAGAAATTCAAATGGTCATAACTTTTCACACGGATGTTAGATTACGGCGCATCACATATAGAGACGCTCGAAAATGAACAACGGAGACTCTCGGGAAATTAAAATGGTCATAACATTTCACACTGAGGTCCGATTAAGGCTTATAATATATCGATACGCTCGAAATTAAGCATCGGAAACTCTCGCGAGATTCAAATGGTCATAACTTTTCACACGGATGTTCGATTCGGGAGCATAATATGTCGAGAGGCTCGAAATTGAACAATGGAAGCTCTTGAGAAATTCAAATGGTCATAACTTTTCACACGGATGTCCGATTCGGGCGCATAATATGTCGAGAGGCTAGAAATTGAACAACGGAAGCTCTTGAGAAATTCAAATGGTCATAACTTTTCACACGGATGTTAGATTATGGCGTATCACATATAGAGACGCTCGAAAATGAACAACGGAGACTCTCGGGAAATTAAAATGGTCATAACTTTTCACACTGAGGTCCGATTAAGGCTTATAATATATCGATACGCTCGAAATTAAACATCGGAAGCTCTCTCGAGATTCAAATGGTCATAACTTTTCACACGGATGTCCGATTCGGGCGCATAATATGTCGAGAGGCTCGAAATTGAACAACGGAAGCTCTTGAGAAATTCAAATGGTCATAACTTTTCACACGGATGTCCGATTCAGGCAGATCACATATCGAGACGCTCAAAACTGAACAACGGAAGTTCTTGAGAATTTCAAATGGTCATAACTTTTCACACGGATGTTAGATTATGGGGCATCACATATAGAGACGCTCGAAAATGAACAACGGAGACTCTCGGGAAATTAAAATGGTCATAACTTTTCACACTGAGGTCCGATTAAGGCTTATAATATATCGATACGCTCGAAATTAAACATCAGAAGATCTCGAGAAAATCAAATGGTCATAACTTTTCACACAGATGTTCGATTCGGACTCATAAGATGTCGAGAGGCTCGAAATTAAACAACAGAAGCTCTTGGGAAATTCAAATGGTCATAACTTTTCACACGGATGTCCGATTCGAGCAAATCACATATCGAGACGCTCAGAATTGAACAACGGAAGGTCTTGAGAAATACAAATGATCTTAACATTTAACTCGAATGTCCAATTTAGGCGCATCACATATAGTGACACTCGGAATTGAACAACGGAAGCTCTCGAGAAATGTAAATGGTCATAACTTTTCACACTGAGGTCCGATTCACGCTTATAATATATTGATATGCTCGAAATTAAACATCGGAAGCTCTCGAGATATTCAAATGGTCATAACTTTTCACATGGATGTCCGATTCGGGCGCATAATATGTCGAGAGGCTCGAAATTGAACAACGGAAGCTCTTGAGAAATTCAAATGGTCATAACTTTTCACACGGATGTCCGATTCACGCTTATAATATATCGATACGCTCGAAATTAAACATCGGAAACTCTCGCGAAATTTAAATGGTCATAACTTTTCACACGGATGTTATATTAAGGCGCATCACATATAGAGACGCTCGAAAATGAACAACAGAAGCTCTCGGAAAATTAAAATGGTCATAACGTTTCACACTGAGGTCCTATTCAGGCTTATAATATATCGATACGCTCGAAATTAAACATCGGAAACTCTCGCGAAATTTAAATGGTCATAACTTTTCACACGGATGTCCGATTCGGGCGCATAATATGTCGAGAGGCTCGAAATTGAACAACGGAAGCTCTTGAGAAATTAAAATTGTCATAGCTTTTCACACGGATGTCCGATTCTGGCAAATCACATATCGAGACGCTCAAAACTGAACAACGGAAGCTTTTGAGAAATTCAAATGGTCATAACTTTTCACACAGATGTTAGATTAAGGCGCATCACATATAGAGACGCTCGAAAATGAACAACGGAAGCTCTCGAGAAATTGAAATGGTCATAACTTTTCACACTGAGGTCCGATTCAGGTTTATAATATGTTGATATGCTCCAAATTAAACATCGGAAGCTCTCGAGATATTCAAATGGTCATAACTTTTCACATGGATGTCCGATTCGGGCGCATAATATGTCGAGAGGCTCGAAATTGAACAACGGAAGCTCTTGAGAAATTCAAATGGTCATAACTTTTCACACGGATGTCCGATTCAGGCTTATAATATATCGATACGCTCGAAATTAAACATCGGAAACTCTCGCGAAATTTAAATGGTCATAACTTTTCACACGGATGTCCGATTCGGGCGCATAATATGTCCAGAGGCTCGAAATTGAACAACGGAAGCTCTCGTGAAATTCAAATGGTCATAACTTTTCAAACGGATGTCCGATTCTGGCGCATAATATGTCGAGAGGCTCGAAATTGAACAACGGTAGCTCTTGAGAAATTCAAATGGTCATAACTTTTCACACGGATGTTAGATTAAGGCGCATCACATATAAAGACGCTCGAAAATGAACAACGGAAGCTCTCGGGAAATTAAAATGGTCATAACTTTTCACACTGAGGTCCTTTTCAGGCTTATAATATATTGATACGCTCGAAATTAAACATCGGAAACTCTCGAGAAATTCAAATGGTCATAACTTTTCACACGGATGTCCGATTCGGGCGCATAATATGGCGAGAGGCTCGAAATTGAACAACGGAAGCTCTTGAGAAATTCAAATGGTCATAACTTTTCACACGGATGTTAGATTAATGCGCATCACATATAGAGACGCTCGAAAATGAACAACGGAAGCTCTCGGGAAATTAAAATTGTCATAACTTTTCACACTGAGGTCCTATTCAGGCTTATAATATATTGATACGCTCGAAATTAAACATCGGAAGCTCTCGAGAAATTCAAATGGTCATAACTTTTCACACGGATGTCCGATTCGGGCGCATAATATGTCGAGAGGCTCTAAATTGAACAACGGAAGCTCTTGAGAAATTGAAATGGTCATAACTTTTCACATGGATGTCCGATTCAGGCAATTCACATATCGAGACGCTCAGAATTGAACAACGGAAGCTCTTGAGAAATTCAAATGGTCATAACATTTAACTCGAATGTCCAATTTCGGCGCATCACATATAGTGACACACGAAATTGAACAACGGAAACTCTCGTGAAATTTAAATGGTCATAACTTTTCACACGGATGTCCGATTCAGGCTTATAATATATCGATACGCTCGAAATTAAACACCGGAAACTCTCGAGAAATTCAAATGGCTATAACTTTTCACACGGATGTCCGATTCGGGCGCATAATATGTCGAGAGGCTCGAAATTGAACAACGGAAGCTCTTGAGAAATTCAAATGGTCATAACTTTTCACACGGATGTTATATTAAGGCGCATCACATATAGAGACGCTCGAAAATGAACAACAGAAGCTCTCGGAAAATTAAAATGGTCATAACGTTTCACACTGAGGTCCTATTCAGGCTTATAATATATTGATACGCTCGAAATTAAACATCGGAAACTCTTGCGAAATTTAAATGGTCATAACTTTTCACACGGATGTCCGATTCGGGCGCATAATATGTCGAGAGGCTCGAAATTGAACAACGGAAGCTCTTGAGAAATTAAAATTGTCATAGCTTTTCACACGGATGTCCGATTCTGGCAAATCACATATCGAGACGCTCAAAACTGAACAACGGAAGCTTTTGAGAAATTCAAATGGTCATAACTTTTCACACAGATGTTAGATTAAGGCGCATCACATATAGAGACGCTCGAAAATGAACAACGGAAGCTCTCGAGAAATTGAAATGGTCATAACTTTTCACACTGAGGTCCGATTCAGGTTTATAATATGTTGATATGCTCCAAATTAAACATCGGAAGCTCTCGAGATATTCAAATGGTCAGAACTTTTCACATGGATGTCCGATTCGGGCGCATAATATGTCGAGAGGCTCGAAATTGAACAACGGAAGCTCTTGAGAAATTCAAATGGTCATAACTTTTCACACGGATGTCCGATTCAGGCTTATAATATATCGATACGCTCGAAATTAAACATCGGAAACTCTCGCGAAATTTAAATGGTCATAACTTTTCACACGGATATCCGATTCGGGCGCATAATATGTCCAGAGGCTCGAAATTGAACAACGGAAGCTCTCGTGAAATTCAAATGGTCATAACTTTTCAAACGGATGTCCGATTCTGGCGCATAATATGTCGAGAGGCTCGAAATTGAACAACGGAAGCTCTTGAGAAATTCAAATGGTCATAACTTTTCACACGGATGTTAGATTAAGGCGCATCACATATAAAGACGCTCGAAAATGAACAACGGAAGCTCTCGGGAAATTAAAATGGTCATAACTTTTCACACTGAGGTCCTTTTCAGGCTTATAATATATTGATACGCTCCAAATTAAACATCGGAAACTCTCGAGAAATTCAAATGGTCATAACTTTTCACACGGATGTCCGATTCGGGCGCATAATATGGCGAGAGGCTCGAAATTGAACAACGGAAGCTCTTGAGAAATTCAAATGGTCATAACTTTTCACACGGATGTTAGATTAATGCGCATCACATATAGAGACGCTCGAAAATGAACAACGGAAGCTCTCGGGAAATTAAAATTGTCATAACTTTTCACACTGAGGTCCTATTCAGGCTTATAATATATTGATACGCTCGAAATTAAACATCGGAAGCTCTCGAGAAATTCAAATGGTCATAACTTTTCACACGGATGTCCGATTCGGGCGCATAATATGTCGAGAGGCTCTAAATTGAACAACGGAAGCTCTTGAGAAATTGAAATGGTCATAACTTTTCACATGGATGTCCGATTCAGGCAATTCACATATCGAGACGCTCAGAATTGAACAACGGAAGCTCTTGAGAAATTCAAATGGTCATAACATTTAACTCGAATGTCCAATTTCGGCGCATCACATATAGTGACACACGAAATTGAACAACGGAAGCTCTCGTGAAATTTAAATGGTCATAACTTTTCACACGGATGTCCGATTCAGGCTTATAATATATCGATACGCTCGAAATTAAACACCGGAAACTCTCGAGAAATTCAAATGGCTATAACTTTTCACACGGATGTCCGATTCGGGCGCATAATATGTCGAGAGGCTCGAAATTGAACAACGGAAGCTCTTGAGAAATTCAAATGGTCATAACTTTTCACACGGATGTCCGATTGAGGCTTATAATATGTCGATACGCTCGAAATTAAACATCGGAAACTCTCGCGAAATTCAAATGGTCATAACTTTTCACACGGATGTCCGATTCGATCGCATAAGATGTCGAGAGGCTCGAATTTGAACAACAGAAGGTCTTTAGAAATTCATATGGTCATAACTTTTCACACGGATGTCCGATTCAGGCTTATAATCTATCGATACGCTCGAAATTAAACGTCGGAAACTCTCGGGAAATTCAAATGGTCATAACTTTTCACACGGATGTCCAATTCGGGCACATAATATGTCGAGAAGCTCGATATTGAACAACGAAAGTTCTTTAGGAATTCAAATGGTCTTAACTTTTCACACGGATGTCCGATTCAGGCAAATCACATATCGAGACGCTCAAATTGAACAACGGACGCTCTTGAGAAATTCAAATGGTCATAACTTTTCACACGGATGTTAGATTAAGGAGCATCACATATAGAGACACTCGAAAATGAAAAACGGAAGTTCTCGGGAAATTAAAATGGTCATAACTTTTCACACTGAGGTTCGATTCAGGCTTATAATTTATTGATACGCTCGAAATTAAACATCGGAAGCTGTCGAGATATTCGAATGGTCATAACTTTTCACACGGATGTCCAATTCAGGCGCATAATATGTCGAGAGGCTCGAAATTGAACAACGGAAGCTCTTGAGAAATTCAAATGGTCATAACTTTTCACACGGATGTCCGATTCGGGCAAATCACATATCGAGACGCTCATAATTGAACAACGGAAGCTCTTGAGAAATTCAAATGGTTAGAACTTTTCACACGGATGTTAGATTAAGGCGCATCACATATAGAGACGCTCGAAAATAAACAACGGAAGCTATTGAGATATTCAAATGGTCATAACTTTTCACACGGATGTCCGATTCGGGCGCATAATATGGCGAGAGGCTCCAAATTGAACAACGGAAGCTATTGAGAAATTCAAATGGTCATAACTTTTCACACGGATGTCCGATTCAGGCAAATCACATATCGAGATGCTCAGAATTGAACAACGGAAGCTCTTGAGAAATTCAAATGGTCATAACATTTAACTCGAGTGTCCAATTTAGGCGCATCACATATAGTGATTTTCGAAATTGAACAACGGAAGCTCTTGTCAAATTCAAATGGTCATAACTTTTCACATGGATGTCCGATTCAGGCTTATAATATATCGATATGCTCGAAATTAAACATCGGAAATTCTCGAGAAATTCCAATGGCCATTAGTTTTCACACGGATGTCCGATTCGGGCGCATAATATGTGGAGAGGCTCGAAATTGAACAACGGAAGCTCTTGAGAAATTCAAATGGTCATAACTTTTCACACGGATGTCCGATTCGAGCAAATCACATATCGAGACGCTCAGAATTGAACAACGGAAGCTCTTGAGAAATTCAAATGGTTATAACATTTAACTCGAATGTCCAATTTAGGCGCATCACATATAGTGACACTCGAAATTAAACAACGAAAAGTCTCGAGAAATTCAAATGGTCATAACTTTTCACACGGATGTTAGATTAAGGCGCATCACATATAGAGACGCTCGAAAATAAACAACGGAAGCTATTGAGATATTCAAATGGTCATAACTTTTCACACGGATGTCCGATTCGGGCGCATAATATGGCGAGAGGCTCCAAATTGAACAACGGAAGCTATTGAGAAATTCAAATGGTCATAACTTTTCACACGGATGTCCGATTCAGGCAAATCACATATCGAGACGCTCAGAATTGAACAACGGAAGCTCTTGAGAAATTCAAATGGTCATAACATTTAACTCGAATGTCCAATTTAGGCGCATCACATATAGTGATTTTCGAAATTGAACAACGGAAGCTTTTGTCAAATTCAAATGGTCATAACTTTTCACATGGATGTCCGATTCAGGCTTATAATATATCGATATGCTCGAAATTAAACATCGGAAATTCTCGAGAAATTCCAATGGCCATTAGTTTTCACACGGATGTCCGATTCGGGCGCATAATATGTGGAGAGGCTCGAAATTGAACAACGGAAGCTCTTGAGAAATTCAAATGGTCATAACTTTTCACACGGATGTCCGATTCGAGCAAATCACATATCGAGACGCTCAGAATTGAACAACGGAAGCTCTTGAGAAATTCAAATGGTTATAACATTTAACTTGAATGTCCAATTTAGGCGCATCACATATAGTGACACTCGAAATTAAACAACGAAAAGTCTCGAGAAATTCAAATGGTCATAACTTTTCACACGGATGTCCGATTCGGGCGCATAATATGGCGAGAGGCTCGAAATTGAACAACGGAAGCTCTTGAGAAATTCAAATGGTCATAACTTTTCACACGGATGTCCGATTCAGGCAAATCACATATCGAGACGCTCAGAATTGAACAACGGAAGCTCTTGAGAAATTCAAATGATCATAACATTTAACTCGAATGTCCAATTTGGGCGCATCACATATAGTGACACTCGAAATTGAACAACGGAAGCTCTCGTGAAATTCAAATGGTCATAACTTTTCACACGGAGGTCCGATTCAGGCTTATACTATATCGATATGCTCGAAATTAAACATCGAAAACTCTCGAGAAATTCAAATGGTCATAACTTTTCACACGGATGTCCGATTCGGGCGCATAATATGTCGAGAGGCTCGAAATTGAACAACGGAAGCTCTTGAGAAATTCCAATGGTCATAACTTTTCACACGGATGTCCGATTCGGGCGCATAATATGTCGAGAGGCTAGAAATTGAACAACGGAAGCTCTTGAGAAATTCAAATGGTCATAACTTTTCACACGGATGTTAGATTACGGCGCATCACATATAGAGACGCTCGAAAATGAACAACGGAGACTCTCGGGAAATTAAAATGGTCATAACATTTCACACTGAGGTCCGATTAAGGCTTATAATATATCGATACGCTCGAAATTAAGCATCGGAAACTCTCGCGAGATTCAAATGGTCATAACTTTTCACACGGATGTTCGATTCGGGAGCATAATATGTCGAGAGGCTCGAAATTGAACAATGGAAGCTCTTGAGAAATTCAAATGGTCATAACTTTTCACACGGATGTCCGATTCGGGCGCATAATATGTCGAGAGGCTAGAAATTGAACAACGGAAGCTCTTGAGAAATTCAAATGGTCATAACTTTTCACACGGATGTTAGATTATGGCGTATCACATATAGAGACGCTCGAAAATGAACAACGGAGACTCTCGGGAAATTAAAATGGTCATAACTTTTCACACTGAGGTCCGATTAAGGCTTATAATATATCGATACGCTCGAAATTAAACATCGGAAGCTCTCTCGAGATTCAAATGGTCATAACTTTTCACACGGATGTCCGATTCGGGCGCATAATATGTCGAGAGGCTCGAAATTGAACAACGGAAGCTCTTGAGAAATTCAAATGGTCATAACTTTTCACACGGATGTCCGATTCAGGCAGATCACATATCGAGACGCTCAAAACTGAACAACGGAAGTTCTTGAGAATTTCAAATGGTCATAACTTTTCACACGGATGTTAGATTATGGGGCATCACATATAGAGACGCTCGAAAATGAACAACGGAGACTCTCGGGAAATTAAAATGGTCATAACTTTTCACACTGAGGTCCGATTAAGGCTTATAATATATCGATACGCTCGAAATTAAACATCAGAAGATCTCGAGAAAATCAAATGGTCATAACTTTTCACACAGATGTTCGATTCGGACTCATAAGATGTCGAGAGGCTCGAAATTAAACAACAGAAGCTCTTGGGAAATTCAAATGGTCATAAATTTTCACACTGAGGTCCGATTAAGGCTTATAATATATCGATACCCTCGAAAGTAAACATCGGAAGCTCTCGAGAAATTCAAATGGTCATAACTTTTCACACGGATGTCCGATTCGGGCGCATAATATGGCGAGAAGCTCGAAATTGAACAACTGAAGCTCTCGAGAAATTCAAATTGTCATAAATTTTCACTCGGATGTCCGATTCAGGCGTATCACATATAGAGACGCTCGTAAATGCACAACGGAAGCTCTCGTTAAATTCAAATGGTCATAACTTTTCACACTGAGTTCCGATCCGGGCTTATAATATATCGATACGCTCGAAATTAAACATCGGAAACTCTCGAGAAATTCAAATGGCCATAACTTTTCACACGGATGTCCGATTCGGGCGCATAATATGTCGAGAGGCTCGAAATTGAACAACGGAAGCTCTTGAGAAATTCAAATGATCATAACTTTTCACACGGATGTCTGATTCAGGCTTATAATATATCGATACGCTCGAAATTACACATCGGAAACTCTTGCGAAATTTAAATGGTCATAACTTTTCACACGGATGTCCGATTCGGGCACATAATATGTCGAGAGGCTCGAAATTGAACAACGGACGCTCTTGAGAAACTCAAATGGTCATAACGTTTCACACGGATGTCCGATTCAGGCTTATAATATATCGATACGCTCGAAATTAAACATCGGAAACTCTCGAGAAATTCAAATGACCATAACTTTTCACACGGATGTCCGATTCGGGCGCATAATTTGTCGAGAGGCTCGAAATTGAACAACGGAAGCTCTTGAGAAATTCAAATGGTCATAACGTTTCACACGGATGTCCGATTCAGGCTTATAATATATCGATATGCTCGAAATTAAACATCGGAAACTCTCGAGAAATTCAAATGACCATAACTTTTCACACGGATGTCCGATTCGGGTGCATAATTTGTCGAGAGGCTCGAAATTGAACAACGGAAGCTCTTGAGAAATTAAAATGGTCATAGCTTTTCACCCGGATGTCCGATTCGAGCAAATCACAAATCGAGACGCTCAAAACTGAACAACGGAAGCTTCCGAGAAATTCAAATGGTCATAAAATTTAACTCGAATGTCCAATTTAGGCGCATTACATATAGTGACACTCGAAATTGAACAAGGGAAGCTCTCGTGAAATTCAAATGGTCCTAGCTTTTCACACTGAGGTCCGATTCAGGTTTATAATATATCGATACACTCGAAATTAAACATCGGAAACTCTCTAGAAATTCAAATGGTCATAACTTTTCCTACGGATGTCCGATTCAGGCGCATAATATGTCGAGAGGCTCGAAATTGAACAACGGAAGCTCTTGAGAAATTCAAATGGTCATAACTTTTCACACAGATGTCCGATTCAGGCTTATAATATATCGATACGTTCGAAATTAAACATCAGAAACTCTCACGAAATTCAAATGGTCATAACTTTTCACATGGATGTCCGATTTGGGCGCATAATATGTCGAGAGGCTCGAAATTGAACAGCGGAAGCTCTTGAGAAATTCAAATGGTCATAACTTTTCACACGGATGTCCGATTCAGGCAAATCACATATCGAGATGCTCAAAACTGAACAACGGAAGCTCTTGAGAAATTCAAATGGTCATAACTTTTCACACGGATGTTAGATTATAACACATCAGATATAGAGACGCTCGAAAATGAACAACGGAAGCTCTCGGGAAATTAAAATGGTGATAACTTTTCACACTGAGGTCCGATTAAGGCTTATAATATATCGATACGCTCGAAATTAAATATCGGAAGCTCTCGAGAAATTCAAATGGTCATAACTTTTCACATGGATGTTCGATTCGGGGGCCTAAGATGTCGAGAGGCTCGAAATTGAACAACGGAAGCTCTTGCGAAATTCAAATGATCATAACTTTTCACACGGATGTCCGATTCAGGCAATTCACATATCGAGACGCTCAGAATTGAACAACGGAAGCTCTTAAGAAATTCAAATGGACATAACATTTAACTCGAATGTCCAATTTAGGCGCATCACATATAGTGACAATCGAAATTGAACAACGGAAGCTCTCGTGAAATTTAAATGGTCATAACTTTTCACATGGATGTCCGATTCAGGCTTATAATATATCGATACGCTCGAAATTAAACATCAGAAACTCTCGAGAAATTTAAATAACCATAACTTTTCACACGGATGTCTGATTCAGGCGCATAATATGTCGAGAGGCTCGAAATTAAACAACGGAAGCTCTTGCGAAATTCAAATGGGCATAACTTTTCACACGGATGTCCGATTCAGGCAATTCACATATCGAGACGCTCAGAATTGAACAACGGAAGCTCTTGAGAAATTCAAATGGTCATAACATTAAACTCGAATGTCCAATTTAGGCGCATCACATATAGTGACACTCGAAATTGAACAACGGAAGCTCTCGTGAAATTTAAATGGTCCTAACGTTTCACACTAAGGTCCGATTCTGGTTTATAATATATCGATACGCTCGAAATTAAACATCGGAAACTCTCTAGAAATTCAAATGATCATAACTTTTCCTACGGATGTCCGATTCATGCGCGTAATATGTCGAGAGGCTCGAAATTGAACAACGGAAGCTCTTGAGAAATTCAAATGGTCATAACATTTCACACAGATGTCCGATTCAGGCAAATCACATATCGAGATGCTCAAAACTGAACAACGGAAGCTCTTGAGAAATTCAAATGGTCATAACTTTTCACACGGATGTTAGATTATAACGCATCACATATAGAGACGCTCGAAAATGAACAACGGAAGCTCTCGGGAAATTAAAATGGTCATAACTTTTCACACGGATGTTCGATTATAACACATCAGATATAGAGACGCTCGAAAATGAACAACGGAAGCTCTCGGGAAATTAAAATGGTGATAACTTTTCACACTGAGGTCCGATTAAGGCTTATAATATATCGATACGCTCGAAATTAAATATCGGAAGCTCTCGAGAAATTCAAATGGTCATAACTTTTCACATGGATGTTCGATTCGGGGGCCTAAGATGTCGAGAGGCTCGAAATTGAACAACGGAAGCTCTTGCGAAATTCAAATGATCATAACTTTTCACACGGATGTCCGATTCAGGCAATTCACATATCGAGACGCTCAGAATTGAACAACGGAAGCTCTTAAGAAATTCAAATGGACATAACATTTAACTCGAATGTCCAATTTAGGCGCATCACATATAGTGACAATCGAAATTGAACAACGGAAGCTCTCGTGAAATTTAAATGGTCATAACTTTTCACATGGATGTCCGATTCAGGCTTATAATATATCGATACGCTCGAAATTAAACATCAGAAACTCTCGAGAAATTTAAATAACCATAACTTTTCACACGGATGTCTGATTCAGGCGCATAATATGTCGAGAGGCTCGAAATTAAACAACGGAAGCTCTTGCGAAATTCAAATGGGCATAACTTTTCACACGGATGTCCGATTCAGGCAATTCACATATCGAGACGCTCAGAATTGAACAACGGAAGCTCTTGAGAAATTCAAATGGTCATAACATTAAACTCGAATGTCCAATTTAGGCGCATCACATATAGTGACACTCGAAATTGAACAACGGAAGCTCTCGTGAAATTTAAATGGTCCTAACGTTTCACACTAAGGTCCGATTCTGGTTTATAATATATCGATACGCTCGAAATTAAACATCGGAAACTCTCTAGAAATTCAAATGATCATAACTTTTCCTACGGATGTCCGATTCATGCGCGTAATATGTCGAGAGGCTCGAAATTGAACAACGGAAGCTCTTGAGAAATTCAAATGGTCATAACTTTTCACACAGATGTCCGATTCAGGCAAATCACATATCGAGATGCTCAAAACTGAACAACGGAAGCTCTTGAGAAATTCAAATGGTCATAACTTTTCACACGGATGTTAGATTATAACGCATCACATATAGAGACGCTCGAAAATGAACAACGGAAGCTCTCGGGAAATTAAAATGGTCATAACTTTTCACACGGATGTTCGATTCGGGCGCATAAGATGTCGAGAGGCTCGAAATTGAACAACGGAAGCTCTTGCGAAATTCAAATGGTCATAACATTTCACACGGATGTCCGATTCGGGCGCATAATATGTCGAGAGGCTCGAAATTGAACATCGGAAGCTCTTGAGAAATTCAAATGGTCATAACTTTTCACACGGATGTTAGATTAAGGCGCATCGCATATAGAGATGCTCGAAAATGAACAACGGAAGCTCTCGAGAAATTCAAATGGTCATAACTTTTCACACTTACGTCCGATTCAGGCTTATAATATATTGATATGCTCGAAATTAAACATCGGAAGCTCTCGGGATATTCAAATGGTCATAACTTTTCACATGGATGTCCGATTCGGGCGCATAATATGTCGAGAGGCTCGAAATTGAACAACGGAAGCTCTTGAGAAATTCAAATAGTCATAACTTTTCACACAAATGTCCGATTCAGGCTTATAATATATCGATACGCTCGAAATTAAACATCGGAAACTCTCACGAAATTTAAATGGTCATAACGTTTCACACGGATGTCCGATTCGAGCGCATAATATGTCGAGAGGCTCGAAATTGAACATCGGAAGCTCTTGAGAAATTCAAATGGTCATAACTTTTCACACGGATGTCCGATTCGAGCAAATCACATATCGAGACCCTCAGAATTGAACAACGGAAGGTCTTGAGAAATTCAAATGGTCATAACATTTAACTCAAATGTCCAATTTAGGCGCATCACATATTGTGACACTAGAAATTAAACAACGGATGCTCTCGTGAAATTCAAATGGTCATAACTTTTCACACGGATGTCCGATTCAGATTTATAATATATCGATACACTCGAAATAAAACATCGGAAATTCTCGAGAAATTCAAATGGCCATAACTTTTCACACGAATGTCCGATTCGGGCGCATAATATGTCGAGAGGCTTGAAATTGAACAACGGAAGCTCTTGAGAAATTCAAATGGTCATAACTTTTTCATACGGATGTTAGATTAAGGCGCATCACATATAAAGACTCTCGAAAATGAACAACGGAAGCTCTCGGGAAATTAAAATGGTCATAACTTTTCACACTGAGGTCCTTTTCAGGCTTATAATATATTGATAGGCTCGAAATTAAACATCGGAAGCTCTCGAGAAATTCAAATGGTCATAACTTTTCACACGGATGTCCGATTCGGGCGCATTATATGGCGAGAGGCTCGAAATTGAACAACAGAAGCCTTTGAGAAATTCAAATGGTCATAGCTTTTCACACGGATGTCCGATTCGAGCAAATCACATATCGAGACCCTCAGAATTGAACAACGGAAGGTCTTGAGAAATTCAAATGGTCATAACATTTAACTCAAATGTCCAATTTAGGCGCATCACATATTGTGACACTAGAAATTAAACAACGGGTTCTCTCGTGAAATTCAAATGGTCATAACTTTTCACACGGATGTCCGATTCAGATTTATAATATATCGATACACTCGAAATAAAACATCGGAAATTCTTGAGAAATTCAAATGGCCATAACTTTTCACACGAATGTCCGATTCGGGCGCATAATATGTCGAGAGGCTTAAAATTGAACAACGGAAGCTCTTGAGAAATTCAAATGGTCATAACTTTTCACACGGATGTTAGATTAAGGCGCATCACATATAAAGACTCTCGAAAATGAACAACGGAAGCTCTCGGGAAATTAAAATGGTCATAACTTTTCACACTGAGGTCCTTTTCAGGCTTATAATATATTGATACGCTCGAAATTAAACATCGGAAACTCTCGCGAAATTTAAATGGTCATAACGTTTCACACGGATGTACGATTCGGGCGCATAATATGTCGAGAGGCTCGAAATTGAACAACGGAAGCTCTTGAGAAATTCAAATGGTCATAACTTTTCACACGGATGTCCGATTCTGATTTATAATATATCGATACACTCGAAATTAAACATCGGAAATTCTCGAGAAATTCAAATGGCCATAACTTTTCACACGAATGTCCGATTCGGGCGCATAATATGTCGAGAGGCTTGAAATTGAACAACGGAAGCTCTTGAGAAATACAAATGGTCATAACTTTTCACACGGATGTTAGATTAAGGCGCATCACATATAGAGATGCCTCAAAATGAACAACGGAAGCTCTCGGGAAATTAAAATGGTCATAACTTTTCACACTGAGGTCCTATTCAGGCTTATAATATATTGATACGCTCGAAATTAAACATCTAAAGCTCTCGAGAAATTCAAATGGTCATAACTTTTCACACGGATGTACGATTCGGGCGCATAATATGTCGAGAGTCTCGAAATTGAACAACGGAAGCTCTTGAGAAAATCAAATGGTCATAACTTTTCACACGAATGTCCGATTCAGGCAAATCACATATCCAGACGCTCAAATTTGAACAACGGAAGCTTTTGAGAATTTCAAATGGTCATACCTTTTCAAACGGATGTTAGATTAAGGCGCATCGCATATAGAGACGCTCGAAAATGAACAACGGAAGCTCTCGAGAAATTCAAATGGTCATAACTTTTCACATGGGTGTCCGATTCGGGCGCATAATATGTCGATAGGCTCGAAATTGAACAACGGAAGCTATTGAGAAATTCAAATGGTCATAACTTTTCACACGGATGTCCGATTCAGGCTTATAATATATCGATACGCTCGAAATTAAACATCGGAAACTCTCTAGAAATTCAAATGATCATAACTTTTCCTACGGATGTCCGATTCAGGCGCATAATATGTCGAGAGGCTCGAAATTGAACAACAGAAGCTCTTGAAAAATTCAAATGGTCATAACTTTTCACACAGATGTCCGATTCAGGCAAATCACATATCGAGATGCTCAAAACTGAACAACAGAAGCTCTTGAGAAATTCAAATGGTCATAACTTTTCACACGGATGTTAGATTATAACGCATCACATATAGAGACGCTCGAAAATGAACAACGGAAGCTCTCGGGAAATTAAAATGGTCATAACTTTTCACACGGATGTTCGATTCGGGCGCATAAGATGTCAAGAGGCTCGAAATTGAACAACGGAAGCTCTTGCGAAATTCAAATGGTCATAACATTTCACACGAATGTCCGATTCGGGCGCATAATATGTCGAGAGGCTCGAAATTGAACAACGGAAGCTCTGGAGAAATTCAAATGGTCATAGCTTTTCACACGGATGTCCGATTCGAGCAAATCACATATCGAGACGCTCAGAATTGAACAACGGAAGCTCTTAAGAAATTCAAATGGTTATAACATTTAACTTGAATGTCCAATTTAGGCGCATCACATATAGTGACACTCGAAATTGAACAACGGAAGCTCTCGTGAAATTCAAATGGTCATAACTTTTCACACGGATCTCCGATTCAATCTTATAATATATCGATACGCTCGAAATTAAACATCGGAAACTCTCGAGAAATTCAAATGGCCCTAACTTTTCACACGGATGTCCGATTCGGGCGCATAAAATGTCGAGAGGCTCGAAATTGAACAAGAGAAGCTCTTGAGAAATTCAAATGGTCATAACTTTTCACACTGAGGTCCGATTCAGGCTTATAATATATCGATACGCTCGAAATTAAACATCGGAAACTCTCGAGAAATTCCAATGGTCATAATTTTTCACACGGATGTCCGATTCGGGCGCATAAGATGTCGAGAAGATCGAAATTGAACAACGGAAGCTCTTGACAAATTCAACTGGTCATAACTTTTAAAACGGATGTCCGATTCTGGCTTATAATATATCGATACGCTCGAAATTGAACATCGCAAAATCTCGAGAAATTAAAATGGTCATAACTTTTCACGCGAATGTTCGAGTCGGGCGCATAAGATGTCGAGAGGCTCGAAATGGAACAACGCAAGCTCTTGAGAATTTCAAATGGTCCTAACTTTTCACACGAATGTCCGATTCAGGCTTATAATATATCGATACGCTCCAAATTAAACGTCGGAAACTCTCGGGAAATTCAAATGGTCATAACTTTTCACAAGGATGTCCGATTCGAGCACATAATATGTCGAGAGGCTCGAAATTGAACAACGGAAGCTCTTGAGAAATTCAAATGATCAAAACTTTTCACACGGATGTCCGATTCAGGAAAATCACATATCGAGACGCTCAGAATTGAACAACGGAAGCTCTTGAGAAATTCAAATGGTCATAACATTTAACTCGAATGTCCAATTTAGGCGCATCACATATAGTGACACTCGAAATTGAACAACGGAAGCTCTTGTGAAATTCAAATGGTCATAACATTTCACACGGATGTCCGATTCAGGCTTATAATATATCGATACGCTCGAAATTAAACATCGGAAACTCTCTAGAAATTCAAATGGCCATAACTTTTCACACGGATGTCCGATTCGGGCGCATTATATGTCGAGAGGCTCAAAATTGAACAATAGAAGCCCTTGAGAAATTCAAATGGTCATAACTTTTCACACGGATGTCTGATTCAGGCTTATAATATGTCGATACGCTCGAAATTAAACATCGGAAACTCTCGAGAAATTCAAATGGTCATAACTTTTCACACGGATGTCCGATTCGGGAGCATAAGATGTCGAGAGGATCAAAATTGAACAACGGAAGCTCTTTAGAAATTCAAATGGTCATAACTTTTCACACGGATGTCCGATTCAGGCTTATAATATATCGATACGCTCGAAATTGAACATCGAAAACTCTCGAGAAATTCAAATGGTAATAGCTTTTCACACGGATGTTCGATTCGGGCGCATAAGATGTCGAGAGGCTCGAAATTGAACAACGGAAGCTCTTGAGAAATTCAAATGGTCATAACTTTTCACTCGAATGTCTGATTCAGGCTTATAATATCTCGATACACTCGAAATTAAACGTTGGAAACTCTCGGGAAATTCAAATTGTCATTACTTTTCACACGGATGTCCGATTCGAGCGCATTATATGTTGAGAGGCTCGAAATTGAACAACAGAAGCTCTTGAGAAATTCAAATGGTCATAACTTTTCACACGGATGTCCGATTCAGGCAAATCACATATCGAGACGCTCAGAATTGAACAACGGAAGCTCTAGAGAAATTCAAATGGTCATAACATTTAACTTGAATGTCCAATTTAGGCGCATCACATATAGTGACACTCAAAAATGAACAACGGAAGCTCTCGTGAAATTCAAATGGTCATAACTTTTCACACGGATGTCCGATTCAGGCTTATAATATATCGATACGCTCGAAATTAAACATCGGAAACTCTCGAGAAATTCAAATGACCATAACTTTTCACACGGATGTCCGATTCGGGCGCATAATATGTCGAGAGGCTCGAAATTGAACAACAGAAGCTCTTGAGAAATTCAAATGGTCATAACTTTTCACACTGAGGTCCTATTCTGCCTTATAATATATTGATATGCTCGAAATTGAACATCGGAAGCTCTCGAGAAATTCAAATGGTCATAACCTTTCACACGGATGTCCGATTCGGGCGCATAATATGTCAAGAGGCTCGAAATTGAACAACGGAAGCTCTTGAGAAATTCAAATGGTCATAGCTTTTCACACGGATGTCCGATTCGAGCAAATCACATATCGAGACACTCAGAATTGAACAACGGAAGCTCTTAAGAAATTCAAATGGTCAAAACATTTAACTCGAATGTCCAATTTAGGCACATTACATATAGTGACACTTGAAATTGAACAATGGAAGCCCTTGAGAAATTCAAATGGTCATAGCTTTTCACACGGATGTCCGATTCGAGCAAATCACATATCGAGACGCTCAGAATTGAACAACGGAAGCTCTTGAGAAATTCAAATGGTCATAACTTTTCACACGGATGTCCGATTCTGGCAAATCACATATCAAGACGCTCGAAATTGAACAACGGAAGCTCTTGAGAAATTCAAATGGTCATAACTTTTCATACGGATGTTAGATTAAGGCGCATCACATATAGAGACGCTCGAAAATGAACAACAGAAGCTCTCGGGAAATTAAAATGGTCATAACATTTCACACTGAGGTCCTATTCAGGCTTATAATATATTGATACGCTCGAAATTAAACATCGGAAGCTCTCGAGAAATTCAAATGGTCATAACTTTTCACACGGATATTCGATTCGGGCGCATAATATGTCGAGAGGCTTGAAATTGAACAACGGAAGCTCTTGAGGAATTCAAATGGTCATAACTTTTCACACGGATGTTAGATTAAGGCGCATCACATATAGAGACGCCTCAAAATGAACAACGGAAGCTCTCGGGAAATTAAAATGGTCATAACTTTTCACACGGATGTTCGATTCGGGCGCATAAGATGTCAAGAGGCTCGAAATTGAACAACGGAAGCTCTTGCGAAATTCAAATGGTCATAACATTTCACACGAATGTCCGATTCGGGCGCATAATATGTCGAGAGGCTCGAAATTGAACAACGGAAGCTCTGGAGAAATTCAAATGGTCATAGCTTTTCACACGGATGTCCGATTCGAGCAAATCACATATCGAGACGCTCAGAATTGAACAACGGAAGCTCTTAAGAAATTCAAATGGTCATAACATTTAACTCGAATGTCCAATTTAGGCGCATCACATATAGTGACACTCAAAATTGAACAACGGAAGCTCTCGTGAAATTCAAATGGTCATAACATTTAACTCGAATGTCCAATTTAGGCGCATCACATATAGTGACACTCAAAATTGAACAACGGAAGCTCTCGTGAAATTCAAATGGTCATAACTTTTCACACTGATGTCCTATTCAGGCTTATAATATATCGATACGCTCGAAATTAAACATCGGAAACTCTCGATAAATTCAAATGGTCATAACTTTTCACACGGATGTTCGATTCGGGCGCATAATATGTCGAGAGGCTCGAAATTGAACAACGGAAGCTCTTGAGAAATTCAAATGGTCATAACTTTTCACACGGATGTCCGACTCAGGCTTATAATATATCGATACGCTCGAAATTCAACATCGAAAACTCTCGCGAAATTCAAATGGTCATAACTTTTCACACGGATGTCCGATTCGGGCGCATCATATGTCGAGAAGCTCGAAATTGAACAACGGAAGCTCTTGCGAAATTCAAATGGTCATAACTTTTCACACGGATGTCCGATTCTGGCAAATCACATATCAAGACACTCGAAATTGAACAATGGAAGCTCTTGAGAAATTCAAATGGTCATAACTTTTCAGACGGATGTTAGATTAAGGCGCATCACATATAGAGACGCTCGAAAATGAACAACGGAAGCTCTCGGGAAATTAAAATGGTCATAACTTTTCACACTGAGGTCCTATTCAGGCTTATAATATATTGATACGCTCGAAATTAAACATCGGAAGCTCTCGAGAAATTCAAATGGTCTTAACTTTTCACACGGATGTTCGATTCGGGCGCATAAGATGTCGAGAGGCTCGAAATTGAACAACGGAAGCTCTTTAGAAATTCAAATTGTCATAACTTTTCACACGGATCTACGATTCGGGAGCATAAGATGTCGAGAGGATCAAAATTGAACAACGGAAGCTCTTTAGAAATTCAAATGGTCATAACTTTTCACACGGATGTCCGATTCAGGCTTATAATATATCGATACGCTCGAAATTGAACATCGGAAACTCTCGAGAAATTCAAATGGTCATAACTTTTCACACGGATGTCCGATTCGAGCGCATAATATGTTGAGAGGCTCGAAATTGACAACAGAAGCTCTTGAGAAATTCAAATGGTCATAACTTTTCACACGGATGTCCGACTCAGGCTTATAATATATCGATACGCTCGAAATTAAACATCGAAAACTCTCACGAAATTCAAATGGTCATAACTTTTCACACGGATGTCCGATTCGGGCGCATCATATGTCGAGAAGCTTGAAATTGAACAACGGAAGCTCTTGAGAAATTCAAATGGTCATAACTTTTCACACGGATGTCCGATTCTGGCAAATCACATATCAAGACACTCGAAATTGAACAATGGAAGCTCTTGAGAATTTCAAATGGTCATAACTTTTCACACGGATGTTAGATTAAGGCGCATCACATATAGAGACGCTCGAAAATGAACAACGGAAGCTTTGGGGAAATTAAAATGGTCATAACTTTTCACACTGAGGTCCTATTCTGGCTTATAATATATTGATATGCTCGAAATTAAACATCGGAAGCTCTCGAGAAATTCAAATGGTCATAACTTTTCACCCGGATGTCCGATTCGGGCACATCATATGTCGAGAGGCTCGAAATTGAACAACGGAAGCTCTTGAGAAATTCAAATGGTCATAGCTTTTCACACGGATGTCCGATTCGAGCAAATCACATATCGTGACGCTCAGAATTGAACAACGGAAGCTCTTAAGAAATTCAAATGGTGAAAACATTTAACTCGAATGTCCAATTTAGGCGCATCACATATAGTGAAACTCGAAATTGAACAATGGAAGCCCTTGAGAAATTCAAATGGTCATAGCTTTTCACACGGATGTCCGATTCGAGCAAATCACATATCGAGACGCTCAGAATTGAACAACGGAAGCTCTTGAGAAATTTAAATGGTCATAACTTTTCAGACGGATGTAAGATTAAGGCGCATCACATATAGAGACGCTCGAAAATGAACAACGGAAGCTCTCGGGAAATTAAAATGGTCATAACTTTTCACACTGAGGTCCTATTCTGGCTTATAATATATTGATATGCTCGAAATTAAACATCGGAAGCTCTCGAGAAATTCAAATGGCCATAACTTTTCACACGGATGTCCGATTCGGGCGCATAATATGTCGAGAGGCTCGAAATTGAACAACAGAAGCTCTTGAGAAATTCAAATGGTCATAACATTTCACACGGATGTCCGACTCAGGCTTATAATATATCGATACGCTCGAAATTAAACATCGAAAACTCTCACGAAATTCAAATGGTCAAAACATTTAACTCGAATGTCCAATTTAGGCGCATCACATATAGTGACACTCGAAATTGAACAACGGAAGCACTCGTGAAATTCAAATGGTCATAACTTTTCACATGGATGTCCGATTCAGGCTTATAATATATCGATGCGCTCGAAATTAAACGTCGGAAACTCTCGGGAAATTCAAATGGTCATAAGTTTTCACACGGATGTCCGATTGGAGCGCATAATATGTTGAGAGGCTCGAAATTGAACAACAGAAGCTGTTGAGAAATTCAAATGATCATAACTTTTCACACGGATGTCCGATTCAGGCAAATCACATATCGAGACGCTTAGAATTGAACAAAGGAAGCTCTAGAGAAATTCAAATGGTCATAACATTTAACTTGAATGTCCAATTTAGGCGCATCACATATAGTGACACTCAAAATTGAACAACGGAATCTCTCATGAAATTCAAATGGTCATAACTTTTCACACGGATGTCCGATTCAGGCTTATAATATATTGATACGCTCGAAATTAAACATCGGAAACTCTCGAGAAATTCAAATGGCCATAACTTTTCACACGGATGTCCGATTCGGGCGCATAATATGTCGAGAGGCTCGAAATTGAACAACAGAAGCTCTTGAGAAATTCAAATGGTCATAACATTTCACACGGATGTACGACTCAGGCTTATAATATATCGATACGCTCGAAATTAAACATCGAAAACTCTCGCGAAATTTAAATGGTCATAACTTTTCACACGGATGTCCGATTCGGGCGCATCATATGTCGAGAAGCTTGAAATTGAACAACGGAAGCTCTTGAGAAATTCAAATGGTCATAACTTTTCACACGGATGTCCGACTCAGGCTTATAATATATCGATACGCTCGAAATTAAACATCGAAAACTCTCGCGAAATTCAAATGGTCATAAATTTTCATACGGATGTCCGATTCGGGCGCATCATATGTCGAGAAGCTTGAAATTGAACAACGGAAGCTCTTGAGAAATTCAAATGGTCATAACTTTTCACACGGATGTCCGATTCTGGCAAATCACATATCAGGACACTCGAAATTGAACAATGGAAGCTCTTGAGAATTTCAAATGGTCATAACTTTTCACACGGATGTTAGATTAAGGCGCATCACATATAGAGACGCTCGAAAATGAACAACGGAAGCTCTCGGGAAATTAAAATGGTCATAACTTTTCACACTGAGGTCCTATTCTGGCTTATAATATATTGATATGCTCGAAATTAAACATCGGAAGCTCTCGAGAAATTCAAATGGCCATAACTTTTCACACGGATGTCCGATTCGGGCGCATAATATGTCGAGAGGCTCGAAATTGAACAACAGAAGCTCTTGAGAAATTCAAATGGTCATAACATTTCACACGGATGTCCGACTCAGGCTTATAATATATCGATACGCTCGAAATTAAACATCGAAAACTCTCACGAAATTCAAATGGTCAAAACATTTAACTCGAATGTCCAATTTAGGCGCATCACATATAGTGACACTCGAAATTGAACAACGGAAGCACTCGTGAAATTCAAATGGTCATAACTTTTCACATGGATGTCCGATTCAGGCTTATAATATATCGATGCGCTCGAAATTAAACGTCGGAAACTCTCGGGAAATTCAAATGGTCATAAGTTTTCACACGGATGTCCGATTGGAGCGCATAATATGTTGAGAGGCTCGAAATTGAACAACAGAAGCTGTTGAGAAATTCAAATGATCATAACTTTTCACACGGATGTCCGATTCAGGCAAATCACATATCGAGACGCTTAGAATTGAACAAAGGAAGCTCTAGAGAAATTCAAATGGTCATAACATTTAACTTGAATGTCCAATTTAGGCGCATCACATATAGTGACACTCAAAATTGAACAACGGAATCTCTCGTGAAATTCAAATGGTCATAACTTTTCACACGGATGTCCGATTCAGGCTTATAATATATCGATACGCTCGAAATTAAACATCGGAAACTCTCGAGAAATTCAAATGGCCATAACTTTTCACACGGATGTCCGATTCGGGCGCATAATATGTCGAGAGGCTCGAAATTGAACAACAGAAGCTCTTGAGAAATTCAAATGGTCATAACATTTCACACGGATGTACGACTCAGGCTTATAATATATCGATACGCTCGAAATTAAACATCGAAAACTCTCGCGAAATTTAAATGGTCATAACTTTTCACACGGATGTCCGATTCGGGCGCATCATATGTCGAGAAGCTTGAAATTGAACAACGGAAGCTCTTGAGAAATTCAAATGGTCATAACTTTTCACACGGATGTCCGACTCAGGCTTATAATATATCGATACGCTCGAAATTAAACATCGAAAACTCTCGCGAAATTCAAATGGTCATAAATTTTCATACGGATGTCCGATTCGGGCGCATCATATGTCGAGAAGCTTGAAATTGAACAACGGAAGCTCTTGAGAAATTCAAATGGTCATAACTTTTCACACGGATGTCCGATTCTGGCAAATCACATATCAGGACACTCGAAATTGAACAATGGAAGCTCTTGAGAATTTCAAATGGTCATAACTTTTCACACGGATGTTAGATTAAGGCGCATCACATATAGAGACGCTCGAAAATGAACAACGGAAGCTCTGGGAAATTAAAATGGTCATAACTTTTCACACTGAGGTCCTATTCTGGCTTATAATATATTGATATGCTCGAAATTAAACATCGGAAGCTCTCGAGAAATTCAAATGGCCATAACTTTTCACACGGATGTCCGATTCGGGCGCATAATATGTCGAGAGGCTCGAAATTGAACAACAGAAGCTCTTGAGAAATTCAAATGGTCATAACATTTCACACGGATGTCCGACTCAGGCTTATAATATATCGATACGCTCGAAATTAAACATCGAAAACTCTCACGAAATTCAAATGGTCAAAACATTTAACTCGAATGTCCAATTTAGGCGCATCACATATAGTGACACTCGAAATTGAACAACGGAAGCACTCGTGAAATTCAAATGGTCATAACTTTTCACATGGATGTCCGATTCAGGCTTATAATATATCGATGCGCTCGAAATTAAACGTCGGAAACTCTCGGGAAATTCAAATGGTCATAAGTTTTCACACGGATGTCCGATTGGAGCGCATAATATGTTGAGAGGCTCGAAATTGAACAACAGAAGCTGTTGAGAAATTCAAATGATCATAACTTTTCACACGGATGTCCGATTCAGGCAAATCACATATCGAGACGCTTAGAATTGAACAAAGGAAGCTCTAGAGAAATTCAAATGGTCATAACATTTAACTTGAATGTCCAATTTAGGCGCATCACATATAGTGACACTCAAAATTGAACAACGGAATCTCTCGTGAAATTCAAATGGTCATAACTTTTCACACGGATGTCCGATTCAGGCTTATAATATATCGATACGCTCGAAATTAAACATCGGAAACTCTCGAGAAATTCAAATGGCCATAACTTTTCACACGGATGTCCGATTCGGGCGCATAATATGTCGAGAGGCTCGAAATTGAACAACAGAAGCTCTTGAGAAATTCAAATGGTCATAACATTTCACACGGATGTACGACTCAGGCTTATAATATATCGATACGCTCGAAATTAAACATCGAAAACTCTCGCGAAATTTAAATGGTCATAACTTTTCACACGGATGTCCGATTCGGGCGCATCATATGTCGAGAAGCTTGAAATTGAACAACGGAAGCTCTTGAGAAATTCAAATGGTCATAACTTTTCACACGGATGTCCGACTCAGGCTTATAATATATCGATACGCTCGAAATTAAACATCGAAAACTCTCGCGAAATTCAAATGGTCATAAATTTTCATACGGATGTCCGATTCGGGCGCATCATATGTCGAGAAGCTTGAAATTGAACAACGGAAGCTCTTGAGAAATTCAAATGGTCATAACTTTTCACACGGATGTCCGATTCTGGCAAATCACATATCAGGACACTCGAAATTGAACAATGGAAGCTCTTGAGAATTTCAAATGGTCATAACTTTTCACACGGATGTTAGATTAAGGCGCATCACATATAGAGACGCTCGAAAATGAACAACGGAAGCTCTGGGAAATTAAAATGGTCATAACTTTTCACACTGAGGTCCTATTCTGGCTTATAATATATTGATATGCTCGAAATTAAACATCGGAAGCTCTCGAGAAATTCAAATGGCCATAACTTTTCACACGGATGTCCGATTCGGGCGCATAATATGTCGAGAGGCTCGAAATTGAACAACAGAAGCTCTTGAGAAATTCAAATGGTCATAACATTTCACACGGATGTCCGACTCAGGCTTATAATATATCGATACGCTCGAAATTAAACATCGAAAACTCTCACGAAATTCAAATGGTCAAAACATTTAACTCGAATGTCCAATTTAGGCGCATCACATATAGTGACACTCGAAATTGAACAACGGAAGCACTCGTGAAATTCAAATGGTCATAACTTTTCACATGGATGTCCGATTCAGGCTTATAATATATCGATGCGCTCGAAATTAAACGTCGGAAACTCTCGGGAAATTCAAATGGTCATAAGTTTTCACACGGATGTCCGATTGGAGCGCATAATATGTTGAGAGGCTCGAAATTGAACAACAGAAGCTGTTGAGAAATTCAAATGATCATAACTTTTCACACGGATGTCCGATTCAGGCAAATCACATATCGAGACGCTTAGAATTGAACAAAGGAAGCTCTAGAGAAATTCAAATGGTCATAACATTTAACTTGAATGTCCAATTTAGGCGCATCACATATAGTGACACTCAAAATTGAACAACGGAATCTCTCGTGAAATTCAAATGGTCATAACTTTTCACACGGATGTCCGATTCAGGCTTATAATATATCGATACGCTCGAAATTAAACATCGGAAACTCTCGAGAAATTCAAATGGCCATAACTTTTCACACGGATGTCCGATTCGGGCGCATAATATGTCGAGAGGCTCGAAATTGAACAACAGAAGCTCTTGAGAAATTCAAATGGTCATAACATTTAACACGGATGTACGACTCAGGCTTATAATATATCGATACGCTCGAAATTAAACATCGAAAACTCTCGCGAAATTTAAATGGTCATAACTTTTCACACGGATGTCCGATTCGGGCGCATCATATGTCGAGAAGCTTGAAATTGAACAACGGAAGCTCTTGAGAAATTCAAATGGTCATAACTTTTCACACGGATGTCCGATTCTGGCAAATCACATATCAGGACACTCGAAATTGAACAATGGAAGCTCTTGAGAATTTCAAATGGTCATAACTTTTCACACGGATGTTAGATTAAGGCGCATCACATATAGAGACGCTCGAAAATGAACAACGGAAGCTCTTGGGAAATTAAAATGGTCATAACTTTTCACACTGAGGTCCTATTCTGGCTTATAATATATTGATATGCTCGAAATTAAACATCGGAAGCTCTCGAGAAATTCAAATGGCCATAACTTTTCACACGGATGTCCGATTCGGGCGCATAATATGTCGAGAGGCTCGAAATTGAACAACAGAAGCTCTTGAGAAATTCAAATGGTCATAACATTTCACACGGATGTCCGACTCAGGCTTATAATATATCGATACGCTCGAAATTAAACATCGAAAACTCTCACGAAATTCAAATGGTCAAAACATTTAACTCGAATGTCCAATTTAGGCGCATCACATATAGTGACACTCGAAATTGAACAACGGAAGCACTCGTGAAATTCAAATGGTCATAACTTTTCACATGGATGTCCGATTCAGGCTTATAATATATCGATGCGCTCGAAATTAAACGTCGGAAACTCTCGGGAAATTCAATGGTCATAAGTTTCACACGGATGTCCGATTGGAGCGCATAATATGTTGAGAGGCTCGAAATTGAACAACAGAAGCTCTTGAGAAATTCAAATGATCATAACTTTTCACACGGATGTCCGATTCAGGCAAATCACATATCGAGACGCTAGAATTGAACAAAGGAAGCTCT